>NC_134643.1:135712753-136012753 GCF_030463565.1 Pelecanus crispus | reverse complement strand
AAAAGTCAGACTGAACCTTGTTTACCTCATCAATCTGAACATTTTATAACACCAGATGTTACTGTGGGTGTCTGAGCAAGCCAGACTAATCTTGTATAGATTAGTTACTGTGAGACATTTCCCCTCACATGTGCATGTCAGGTCCCATTATCCTCAATAGGAAAGTTGAAAGTAAAAGTAGAAATGAGTAAGAATCAATGAGGTATGTTAATAGATGGTTTTTATTTTATTGAAAACTCTCAGGGCAGCAATTTATAGCAGGGACGAGGAGTGCCTTTGATTTTCTGTCATTGCTTTATTATGCTCTTTTTGGGTGAAGGAAATTCAAGTCTGCTAATATGTTCAAGAACAGAATGCCTTTTTAATGGAGGACTATATATTGACAATATATTGCCTAATAGTAGAAATTGTCTGGAATTATCAACAATAGCTCAGCAATGATTTGTCATGTTTTCTTTTAAGAAAGATCAAAAAAGATCATATATAAGCCTTTCCTTATTGGACTAGTCTCATATATCTGGCCAAATAGGTAGTGGTGTAGCTAGCAATTACCTAGCTGTCTTTAAGGTATTTATAAGGTTAAATCACTTTTTACTCAAATGCTACCTAGGTAAAATTTGGCCTCTGAAATCAACTGTAAAACTCCCATTAGCTTCAAAAGAACTGGAACATCAGCTTTACCATTAGCTTCAGTAGAGGATCAGTTCTGAAGAGTAAAAAGTCTTCGATGTTCCTTCATGGCAAAATCCTTTGTTGGGACTCTAAAAAAGGTAAAAACTCCCTTATGTGGAAATCATCTTGTAAATCTTTTGTAGATTTTGCTTGATGAATATTTGCAGCAAGGACTAGTGCATTCAAGATGGTGTACAAGGCCTGACTCAAGAAATTGCTCTAGAACCATTCTTCTGTTTGGTGTTTGATAGATGCTTATCATCCACAATATCTCTGGCAGTATCTTTCTATCTATCCGTCCTTTTACAAACCCATTACTTTAGACCTTAGGTACTGCAAACTGATTATATTATCCAGAATTGATGCAGAAAATTATTACCTTTGATTTTACCTTTTCATGGCTGCTTCTACACTTTTGTAATCATTTTAGTTGTCTCCGTAGTGCTAGTGATACTAATAACCAGTGTGCTCTAGCTAAACTGGTAGGTCTATTTTGCAGTACAGGCAGTCCAGAATCTGTAATGGTCTTCCTCAGCTGGGAGAGTCTCCTGTTGATTAGTGTTGTTCCAGCAGACACTGTGTCTCTCCTTCTTGCCCTTTCTCATGCTGCCCTCCCTTTCCCCCTGCCTCAGTTTATATAGGCTAAATTAAGTTTCCAGACAGAGGCTGCAAGCTCAGTCTCATCTCTGCTTTTAGAGATTTCCTTCAGCTGAACACTGAGACATAGAAAAGGGTTTCAGTCCATTACAGGTGCTTCAGGGTGAGTATCCACTCTTTTTCCTCTCTATATACACACAAGCAGCAAATCCTATGGTATCAGTCAGGTTCCTTGTAGTTTTGCCCTGCAAAACCAGTTCCTCACTGCCAACTAGCAGATTTCAGTTGTATAAACTTTTTCATTGCAACTAAAAGTATTTTGTGCTCTGGTGACTCACTGAAGCTCTATGCATTGAAGATTCCAACTTTTGAACCTAGTTGTATTTCCTAACTATGGTTGGAGTTACAGTCTTATCATTTCTACCAAGATGCAATTAGGATGTAAGGTTTTGTAACAAAAATAATAAAAACCAAATACAAACCCTCCCCAACTGCTTTCAGATTCCCAGATGATCAAGGGAAGAGAACTCACAGGAGAAAGAAATTTATTCCCATTTACAGCATGGAATTTGTCACCCCAACTGATCCAAGTAAACTTCTGTACTTCATAGTTACTTAAAAAGATCTAAAAAAATTTAAACCAACACAAACCTTGACCCTCCTTTACTCATGGTTGCTATGAAAGACCTAACAACAAAAATACAAAATTTGATGACTTGATGTTACTACTTTAATTTATTTTCTGGTAATATGAGTTTCAGCATTAAGTACCTCTGAAAGCATGAATATTAGTACTTTCCATTGCACTGTCTAAGCCTAATGAAAATATTTATTTTCTTAAAGTCTGTGTTACTGATGTTCACCTTCTTCATGCTCACAATGACAGATACAGGCATTTGAAATTAATTGTTTCATACCATTATTACATTATTATCTGCTTATCTGCTCTTTCTGGGTTTTTTTGTTTGTTTGGTTGGTTGGTTGTTTTTTTAAAGTACTTAAAATCAAGTCAGCTGCAGTCTCTATTACATGATTTACAATGACACTTAAAATCAATTCTCTACCCTCTGTTCTATTCCATTTTACTAATGTCTTGAAGGATGAAATAGGTCTTTTCTATCTATATTCTTAAATGCTGGTGCTTACATCCATAGAAGAAATATGTGTTCCTCTCCACTTAAAATTTATCTCAGCAGAGTTCGAGTGTCATTTTTATTCAAAGCCATTCTTGCTCTTCTTTGATTTAGTTCACCTATGTTATGAAGTTTTTTGAGAGACGTATCAACTTTCAGTACCCCATTGTTAGACAGAGGTTCCGAATTGCCTACGAGAATCTTACCCTGTTCTCTGATACTTTAGTTTAACTGGTGGTCTTTTCAGATTTACTTTTACAAATGACAGATTTGTATGTGAAATTTTTTGTTTTCTGCAAGGTAACCCCTTCTTTCCTACACCTGGCACCTCGCTGATACATGAATGTGTGTGAAAGAAGTCTTTGATAACCTCTTTCTCACCTATCTTGGAAAAAAAATTACACCCTAATCCAGACAGTTTCTATGATATTCACAATTCTATAGTCACATGTCAGTTTTATATCTGTGTTAAATATTTCACAAGATGACTTCTACTTTTGTGTCTCGATTGTGCAGACTCAGTGCTTTCAACTTCAAAAATGTTTCACTGTAAAAAAAAAAAAGGAAAAAAGAAAAGAAACAAAACAACAATATGTCAAGTTCAGAATTTAACAGCCTTCTTCCATACAGTGCAATGTCTCAAGTCCACATCAGCTGTTTATATCTGTTTCTTCCTGACTTGCCTTTCTACCCTAACTCTCTTCACTTGGCCTTGAGGAAAAAAAGCAACCTACATATGAACAAATAGCCTCTGACTTCTTAAATAAAATATCATCAGAGTCCAGATGGCCTATCTCAAAAGAAATAGAAGGAGTTTGAAGAAGAAAATGCTGTGGTCTTAGAGATGTATAACTGATGTTCCCCAGTTGTCTCATGTCACATTAATTGATTTATCCTGCTATGTCATGCTTTCCTTTCTGAAACCATTAGGTTACTCTGTACAGCATGTCTTCAGTTTTGGTTTGATGCAGTCATCATCATTATCAGAGGGTGTTTTTCAAAATCGTTTTACCAGTCTTTATGCTTTTTCCTGTGTTACTTGATCTATTTTGCGGTTTCTCTGCTACTAGTCTCTATTCCTCTCCCTGCAATCCTACAGGCTCTGTGCGTGTGAAAATCTGGAGCAAGTCAAGTAGACAAAATTTGATTAATTAAGTGCAATTGTTAAATAACAGCAGTTGGGGGAAAAAAAAGGAAATAACTAGATCTATGGAAGATATATCTTTCTGTCTGAATCAGATGAGCCTGTTCAGTGTGGAGGCCACCTCTTGTTTATATTTCAACAAATGAAAAAATCATCTGTATTCAGAATCTCAGCACTGACTGCTGTTAATAATTCTTTCTTTATAGAAGAAATAATTGAACACCACTTGTTATAAAAGAAATTGTAATTACATTCTCATTATTACACTGGCACCATTTTCTTGGATGACAAGTTTCCTGAAGGTATAATTTTAAACTCTAATTTTAATTTTAATAAAATACTTGATGCATTGAGACCACCTGTTGTTTTAAAGGAAAAAATTAACTGGGAATATGCAAGATTCACATCTTTTTGTCCCTTTTTGGAAATGCTCATTGGAATTGTAAAACTGCATCAAAATGTTAGTGTGAGGTATCCAACAAACACAGCCTTCACACCTAGCATATTTTTACAGTGCCCTTCATGCGAGTGGTTGTGACTCCTCATGCCAACCCTGGAGTTTCCAGGAACTAGGACTTTTGCAGATATGAAGAATTTATGGGAGAGGCCTGCTTTTCACAATCACTCTAAGGATCTGTCATGTAACTGGAGTGAAAGGAGTGTTCAAGGAGGCGCTGATGCAGCAAAAAAATTATGTCAACCACATATAGGCTACCAGCTGCTAAGAACATCAGCTTTTCCATCGTTGTTTTCCAACTTTCTGATGGTGATGTGGATGGAGATACATCCTTTCCTTGTGTGACTACAGGACTCATACACATACCCATGTATCAGCTTACTCAGAGGTTTTGTAGAAGTTATATCATAGCAAGGCCATGTTAATTTATGAATAAAAAGTGCACTTCTGAGGCCAGATTTTGCTCTTGATGATGATCATATTTCTTTGACACAGGTTTGATAAAATCAGCCTTATTACACCACATTTCAAAGCATAGCTTTGATCAGCACAGTCCATCTAGGAAGATCATAATATCACTGGTCAGCTTTCCCTTTGAACAATTTGGCACAAGTATCAGAACTGGAAATTATCTGTGTCTGTTTCAGGAAACAGGAGATCCTTATATGAGTCAGAAATACATTAATTCCTATGTCTCCATTCCCAAGAAAGAAAGCATCTTAGAAACCACATAAGACTAACCAATGTAATAACTTCTGGTGCTCCCTAAAGAAGGATTTTATTGTCATGCAGAAGACAGATGCAGAGGTAGACTGGGAAGCTTGCAGATCTCAAGCATCCACATATGAAGCTACAATACACAGGCCAGCATCCAGCATCCACAGCCCTGCAGACGGTTTGCTAGTACGTGACTGCATACTAGCAAACATCTCACAAAAGCTGTCTTATGGGAGACACACCAGAATGAAGTCTCTGGCTCACATTGGAAGTATTCTGGCTTCTGTAACTTGGCTCCTCTCAGCCAGATTTCTCCCATAACTAAGTCCTTTTTCTCTGTTCCCCAGACATGTTCAGGCTAGGACTTGGGGTTTTTTGTTTGCCCATGTTTCCTGGTACTGTCCCTGAGAGACTATTTGTTTTTCAAGTGGAGATGAGGGAATCTTTCTTTCATTTCCAAATCCTATGATCTTTGCTACAGCTCCAAGAAAGCTGCACGTGACAAATTCACGTGCTTCTGAGGACGGAAAGAAAGCATTCAAGCTACATGAGGAAACACAGAGACACGAAAACCATTTTACACTCTAAAAGGGAAGTTAGAGTGAGTAATTAAAATAAATATTTTCTTCAGCTTCTTTATTGTAACACATATCTATAAATAGTATTTTAATATTTCTTTCTCCTAAAATGTTCCCAAACTGGTTTTTTTATATGGTCAAGTCCTCCAAATATATAATTTTTATAACATTCTTTCTCAAGTCATACAGAGAAAAAAATAATAATAAAAAAATTCCTCCCACTATACTGGGGGGAAAAAACCCAGAAGTATAAGAAAATAAAGAAATGGTGTCCAGGATTAAGCATGTGAATGTCTCAACATTTTCCCAGACTCTCATATCAAACTTATTTCATTTGGAAAACACAAGCAGAAATAGATTATATGAAGGTTTGCCATGACAAAACAGACTGATTGTCCCCTGAAAGGATGATCACTCACAGGAGAAGGAAGATGCTCCTTCTCTCTCTGTGTGGACTTGTAAAATTCACTACCTCAGATTTGAATCACGACCAAATCAAGCAAGAAGGGAGTGCAAGTCTCCAGCAGGTTTTTATTTCCACATATGTTTGTTCCTGAGACTTCATTTCTGAAACTCTATTGAGAACTTTAGCTCGGTAACACATTATGTTGTATGGGATAATCATGGATTTTGTTATACCAGGCTGGATGCTGGGAATATTTTTGATATAGGACTAGAAAAAAAAAAAATCAAAGTTAGTTACAGGTATAAATAGATATATAATTTATCTACTATATCTGTATAGTAGTAAATATATTCTGACTACCACAGTGGTGGGTTGGCATTATATCCACAACTTCTTGTTTTACTTTTCTTATGCAACTTGAGTGTCCCTCTGCTTTCCACTGGTCATCTTAGACCCAGATTTTCTTGTTTTTTTCATACTAGCAGCTCCTTTATCCTAGAAATTGTTACACTTAATTTTTTCCATGCTGCACACAGTTTTAGTGTCTCACTGCATGAAATTTTCTGTAAACTCATTCAAATATTTATGTGGTTCAGAAACATACATAAGCTGCAAAGCATATGCTGCAAAGCAAGAGCTGCAATTTGGTTTTAGCCAGTACTGTTTCTAAGAGCTTCTAATTCTATGAAATTAGGTTAAAAAAAAAAAAAAAAGTATGTTTCATCATTGTATATATAAGTATACAAACAAGCAAATAAAACCAGAAGTTTGTCCAATGCCATACAGATTTCTTATACCTGTAATATATCCAGCTTGCATTTGTTAAGTGTCAACTCAGTTTTTCAACTGGAAAGCCAGCCTGTCCCTCAAACTCTGTATTTTTTTCCGTTTTATTAAATAAGTGTGTAAGAAATCAAATGAGGGAAAGAAAGGAAGAGTGGAGGCAAAAACCCAGACCCATGTATTTCACAAAATACTGAGTTGATCCTCTAAGAAAGTAAATCCTAATGTCTTGAATTGTGCTTTTAGATATGGAATATGAAGTTGTGAAATAACTAAGGGATTTTTACCATATAATTTTGTTTGCATGAAGTTGCTTTATGCTTCAAGAAATAAGAACCTTATGCTGAATTTTACTAGAATGCCATTAGGTTTATGACCTGCAGACATTTGCCCATCGGTTGGGTAGAATAGCTTTCAGTGAATGAAACAAATGTTATGCTGGCATAAATGAGTGTATTTTAATTAACCTATTTTTTGTACCCTGAAATTATCTTGCTCTTGTAGTAGTTGCATAAGTTTATGCCTTCATACATAGTAGTGAAAAAAAGCTAAACTCTTCTAAACTAAAAGTCACTTGAGGAAATGGCTGCCAATTTTTTCATTATTTTACCAGCTAGAGAGTTAATAGGCACCACAGAATGTGAATTTCAATACAAGTTTAACTACAAAATATTAGACATAAAAGAAGCAACTGAAGTAAACAGGATCATGATCTGCATGGGAAAGGTCTTAATTTCCCATCTTTGCCTTGAAGTAGATGATGCTGAGCAGTCATAGAGTAAAAGCCAAGGACTGATACCTAGACATGGTGAATGTACTCTACCTGTATAAATATAGCTCCCTATAGAAGGAGAGTCAGAGCTATCCGAGTTTTCTCATCTTCCTCAGAATTGCAAAACTCAGTCTCTGAGGTTAGTGCTAATTTTCCACTCTGTTGCCAGAGATTTTCAATTCTTAGTGCTTTTAAGATGAATGGGTAATGAGCTGAATGTGAATTACACTGAAATAATGAACAAAATGCCTATTCCTCTACTCACTGTGAGCACTGTTAGACCCAAGGTGATCTGGGATTCTTCTTTCACTGCTACTGTAGGGTTTTCTCATTTTCCTGTTTCATATTAAAGGTCATTCTTCAGTACAGATTGATCCCAGAATGGCACTTCAGTAATTCAAAAAAAAGATAGGGAAGTTAATTTCAAATAACCAGATTTTACACTTATGGCCAAATTAAAAAAAAAAAAAAAAACAAAACAAACCAACCAAAACCAAACAAACAAGCAAAAAAAAAACCAAACCAAGAACCAAAACCCAAAACCAAGACACAATTAAACCCAAATAATTTCATAGTGACATTAGCCCATTGACTTGAGTCTTAATTTTCAAGCATGCCTTGTACATATAGATTCTAACCTGGGAGTTAAGGTCTGTGATGGAGCAAACAAGGTGCGGCTCCTAGGCAGACTCCATTGGAAACAGAATCTTCCTTGGACTTCTGCCTCTTTTCTGGCTGAAAAGTTTCAAGGGTGACTTAAGGAGATTTAGATTTTTGTCAGATTGAGACACAGTGTAGATGACTCTGCATGGGCTTATCTTCAACCACTGAACTTTCATACACTGGAGTAAAGAAAAATCTTGGACTGGACATCAAAAACTCCACACTTAAAAAAGAAAATTCAGCTTGAAAAGGTCAGGGAGCATCCATTTCATGGTTTTCTTAGGGCATTCACTACCCAGCATCCCACCAGGCTCTGTGGTTGCCACATAGAATCTTTGGGCTTCTGTGGTTGATTTCTATGTCAGTCCATTTGTCAACGTGCTGGAAGTTGGGATTGACACTTTTAATTTTATTTTCTAAACCCAAATATTTTGATAATGTCTGATTCAAAGTTTCATATTTGGAAGAATAAAGAAAATATCATTTTTAAAGAAAAATTCTTGTAGCACAAATTACAATTTATTGTGGTTTAACCCCAGTAGGTAGCTAAGCCCCACAGAGCTGCTCGTTCACCCCACCCCAGGTGGGATAGGGGAGAGAATCAGAAGGGTAAAAGTGAGAAAACTTGTTGGTTGAGATAAAGACAGTTTAATAGGTAAAGCAAAAGCTGTACACACAAGCAAAGGAAAATAGGGAATTCGTTCACTTCTTCCCATCAGCAGGCAGGTGTTCAGCTATCTCCAGGAAAGCAGGCCTCCATCATGTGTAATGGTTACTTGGGAAGACAAATTCCGTCACTCTAAACATCCCCCCTTCCTCCTTCTTACCCCAACTTTTATTGCTGAACACATCATATGGTATGGATTATCCCTTTGGTCAGTTGGGGTCAGCTGTTCTGGCTGTGTTCCCTCCCAACTTCTTGTGCACCCCCAACCTACTCGCTGGCTGGGCATCATGAGAAACAGAAAAGGCCTTGACTCTATGTAAGCACTGTTCAGCAATAGCTAAAACATCCCTGTGTTATCAACACTGTTTTCATCACAAGTCCAAAACATCGCACCATACCAGCTGTTATGAAGAAAATTAACTCTATCCCAGCAAAACCACTAAAATAAACTATAATATTTTTGCATAAGTATGTGTTAATTACAGAAAATTAATTATAATTTTGAGTGGAAAATATGCAGGGTAAATCAATTCTATAAGCAACTATATTTTTTCTCAGTGATCTTAACTAAGCCATTTTTCAGAAAAGTTAGTAGTCTTTCTCTGGTGCTTAAAGAAATACTCTATGTCTTCTCCACTGACAATGTACTATAATACAAATGAAAAAGAGAAACCTGGAAGGATTACTATGCATTGTCAAATATATCATCAATTTGATAGAGATGTGACAGTTTCTACAGTATGACTCATCCTGCTATTTTTATACAAAGCTCACGTTATTGAACTTTGTTTACTTTTAAACACCATGAAGTGCCATACAATAGTTGCACTAATGTTTTTTAGATCAGAGACAACCAGAGAAATTGTTCTGCTGCAGAAATGCTGAGCAATTAGAACCAGATTCATTGCCTTCAAATACTAAAAGGAAATGTTACAGTGTCTTTCACTGGACCATTGATAATACAAAATTAGAACTGAAATCAATTCCTTAGAAGCTGAAAACATGATCAGTCATTTGGAATGACCTTTATTTGCTTTAATTCACAGTGTTTTGGACATCACTCAGGTCTTAGAAAACATTTTTCACTTTCTTTCTTCAAAGATACTTGTTAGTGCTCCGATGTTGCTTTTTTAATGCAGTTATCCCACCCTACCCCACCCCAAAATGTGTCCTTTTCTCCTCTCTTATTTATTTTAGCCTTATAGCTAGTAGCTTGTGCAATTAGGATTAAGGATCAAATTAAAAGGTATTCCAGTGGGTGACTTAAGTTAAATATTCATACTACACCAGTGATGTCTAATAGATCAGTCAATAGATCAGCAGAAAAGTTCCATTAAATCTCTACTTGAAGTAGGCTACTGAAGCTTTTCCCAGTTTCTTTATGAAACTGGCTTAAATCAGAGAAATGCTACCTTAAGTGACCTCTTTCTTGCACACAGTTCTCACCTGCCCTTGTGAAAATTACTAAGTGTTTGGGTATTATTCTTAAATTAGTATGCCACCAATCTCAGTTAAAAGTCTAGTCTTGCCAAATATGGGAGCAGAAAGGTTTTTAAAATATTGATGAAAACCCACTAGTTTATTACTCAGGGACCCTACAAAGATGGGGAATATGATGTCAATATTGGATGGATTAGCAAACTAGGTGTTTTGCTTGTTTTTAAAATAGAGAATACACTTCTGGTTAGTTTTTGATGATCACTCCTTGAGATGCAGCTCTGCCTGGCAGTTCTTAAAATTTGTATGAGTAGAGTAGGCTTAGACCAAAAATGCTGTGGGAGCAAATAGATTACCAGTGCTTCTCTTCAAGGCAACACATGTCTGTTTCACTCTCAGGAAGTGGAATCAATGTGGCCAAGAGATGTCAGTGGCCAATGGAATAGATGGACATCACTGCGGTCAAATATGCAAGTGTCTGAGGGTAGTAGCAGGAGTCCAGGGAAGAAAACAGTCAGATGTATCATATCTCTGAGCAGGCAGCACTTACTGAAAGGCAGGAGACCAAACAAAAGAGCAAAAGTTTCAACCACATAAGTGTGGGTGATCAGATAGAAAACAAAGGACAGCTACTGAACATATTTGGAGGGGATTTATGTTAAAAGCCATAAATCGATATAAACAGGATATTGGAATTTTGCCTTTGATAGGAAAGGAAAGTGCTTTTTCTTAAACTGTAAGATATTAATTTGATATATTAAAATGTGTTGAGAGAGTAATGAAGATACTTTGATAAGAGATTTCTGAGGCTGAGATTTTTATACTAAGAATGTTGGTTTGGTATTTGAAAGTGATTCTCTTTGTTACTAATAGAAAGAAGAAAAAGGACCAAAAGTATTAGAGGTTATACAAAAATGAATAAATATAAATAGCCTGAATTATAAGGGACCTACCTGAGGAATGATTCTTCATAGCTATCCTCCCTGTGAAACCTCTAAGATCTGTTGGTCACCGTATTTTGCCAAGCTGAACAGAGGCAGGGGCAATGACACAGATATGAAGACCAAAGTGACAACAAACTGATATCCAAGTTTTGCGTTTTAGTGTTTTGGGTTTTTTAAGCAATAGAAAATAACTATAGCTTGATAGTTGTGCTCGTAAAATAGCTTAAGTATGGCTGGCTGAAGTCAAGTCTTAGAGAAGCAGAAAGTGTTAATGGGGCGTTATACAGCCTCATTATAATCTGATAGACAACAAAATCTATTCCTTTGGTTTAATGACCATGTTAGATTAAATCCTAGATGTGTGTTTCAGATTAAATGTCATTATAGAATCATAGAATTATAGAATTGTTTAGGTTGGAAAAAACCTTTAAGATCCAGGCGAACCATTAACCTAACACTACCAAGTCCACCACTAAACCAGTTAAGGGTAGAGGAATAATTTCATGTTTCCTGGCTTGATGGCTGGATTATTTTTTAATGAAACTAAAAAGTAGGAATCATTAAGGTTGGAAAGGACCTCTAAGATCATCAGTCCAATCATCAGCCCAACACCACCATGCCCACTAAACCACTGTCCCAAAGTGCCACATCTACCCATTTTTTGAACACCTCCAGGGATGGGGACTCCACCACCTCTCTGGGCAACCTGTTCCAATACTTGACTACTCTGTCCATGAAGAAATTTTTCCTAATATCCAATCTAAACTTCCCCTGATGCAGCTCGAGGTCATTTCCTCTCGTCCTTGTTGCAAGGTTGAAAGGCACAATGGAAAATTCAGATTATTTTTCTTTTGTTGTTGTTTCTCGATAAGTATTTCAGATGGCACCAAATGCCATTGTGTTAAGGATGCTTTGGAAGTCATTTGGCTATAGCCAAATTTGGATGTGAAATAACATATAGTTCAAATAAAGAAAATCTCCCTATTTGTAAAACAGGAAGTGCTTTAAAATGAGGGATGCCGTAGGACATTATTTCCTGTAAAAAGCCTGGGGCCAGGGGAGGACTAGTTAGCTCACCGTGACACAAAATTAGTGCTCTCAGAGCAAACTGAGTTTAGGGAGGAACATACTGAGTTGACTGACAATCTTACAATCTTTTTCTAAAGAAGGTTATTTTATCTTGTACACAATAGTTATTATTAAAGAACATTCTGGGAAATGACTGATTGAAAAGCTTTTGAAACCAATGTGAAATTTTCATGCTGGGTTATGTGTAACTTCTCCTCCCTCAGCTATCCTCAGGTCTGTCCTTGGCAAAATGATGTCTGTCTGCACAGGGCCCATGCAGAAATTAACCCAGGAGGTATACAATTGAAGACACAGTAAAAAACATGAGAATAAATCAAATGTATCTTTAAACACATGCATTACTAAATAATACATATAGTTTATGTGACAATGGTTGGACAGGTTTACATTGGAGAGTGCATAATCTGCTCCTTAGTTTTTAAATTCTTCTACAGATCTCAGCCAGGTATTTTGAGTGGAATGAGAGAAGCAGTACAAGAGAAACATGAGAAATTATAATAATAAAGTATTTAGCAAATCCTAGGGGACACAAAAAGGAGAACCTCTGAGAAAAGGACAAATAACTTTCTTGTTTTGAAATATATGTAGATGCTCTTGATCACATAGTGCTACAAACCATTCCTTTTCCACCAAAATTCAGACAACTCACTATTCCCTTGCTTCTACAGTGACAGGATACTCTGCAGGTGAATAAAGAACCAGCAAGTCTCTTCTAACTGTGAGAGGGAAAGAGAAACTTTGAAAATACCCGTAAGTACTACAATGCTAACACCACAATCACTTCTACTTAATATATGTAATCACAGAGCTTTTAATTGAAAATTAACAGCCAAAGGGATGGGTATATTAAAAACTGGTGAAAGGGACACTGATCCTGGGAATATACTTACATGTTCAGAAACACATTCCTTCAAAATTAACGCAAGTTTATCAATAGATAGATAGACAGATAGATAAAATAAGAACAGAATGGAACAAAATCAGACTAAAGCCTTGGTTTATGGAAATTAATTTCTGTGAATTGCTCAGCCAAACTGCCACTGTCTTACTGTGAGTTTGTATTCTCATCTGTAGTGGAAAGGTTCTGTCACCAAAGATGAGGAAATCAATGTGAACTGAACTCTGACTAATGATCAGTTAACTTTTAAGCCTCTTGCAAACCTCTGCAGCCTAAGCCATCCTTTTAACTGTAAAGATATGACATTCCTAATAAAAAAAATCAATATCCAAGAATCAAAAATGTTATTTTCATCCTTTCTTCATTTATGCTATTATAGTATTACTTTGGCAACCTATTGATAAGCAGTTGATTTCCTCTGCACAGCTACTTTGCTAAAATGGATTCCAGCAGCTCTGAAGTCTTCTGTACTTAGACAGAAGCCCTCTTAAATCTACAGATGCTATATGGTATGAGTAATCTTCATTTTTGATGTACTGCTTTCAATGTATTCTCAGAGATATGTTACTGTTTTCCATGTTGTTCGGATAATCAAGTGACATGTCAAGAGACAGTGAAAAGCATTTAATTGTAGCCTAGTTCTAAATTCCACTTATAAAAAAAATGGGTCCCTGCAGGCTGATCATAAATACTCAGTCAAAGATTTTTTTCTTTCTTCCCTCTGCTGCATTCTGAGCAGTGAAAGCTGTGCAATTAAAATCCCTAGCATGGATTGATAGCTTAGCTCAGATGCAATCTGGAAAGAAAGTGTGTTTGATATGCATTACACTACTGTAGTGGTAACATCAATGGTACTAAAACCAGAAAAAATATTTTATTTAGGTAAATGTAAATCAAAGCTCATGGAAATTTGTTTGAATCAACACAAATGCTGATATATACAAATGGGAAGGGGGAATTATTACTTTTATAAAAATGACAGGATGAGATATTTATCCAACTACATATTTAACAGGAACTGCTCAAGAAGTGTTTTAAAAATGCAGGTTGTTCATAGCATTGCTTCTGAATTTGGGAGCGTTATTGTAATTTTTATCCTTAAAAGAGACTCACTCAGTTAAAGAAATTGAACCACAAAATTTCTGCCAAGAGCCACAGCTCTCCTTTTTCCCCACTTTACTTACTCCTGAACTCACCCAGAATCCAAAATTCACTGTTCAAAGCACTGGAGTCACCCCCTAACATAGCAAGAGTCAAATCCCTATGGTGCTGGGAGCACCATGGTTTAAGGAACCAGCAGTTCAACCACCTTAGCCTAGTAAAGCTGCTTCTGTTAGGTCACAGATAACGCAATTTCCTCACAGGTATTAATAATTTTGTACATGTAGGCAGCTGGTAGAAAAGGAAAAGCTAGATTATTTCACCATGAAGTAACTTGAAAGAAATGTAAAAACAATATTTGAGTCTTTGTGAAAAAATGCAGTCTGTTAGCTCAGATCTGATTAGGGAGCACTTGCATGATACTCTTTATGCATTACAAACTAGGTACCTCATAGTCTGCTTATGAATGTGTTTGCATCACACCTCCTGTGAACAGAGAAAAAACATGTCAAATCCATGCCAAATCTGTATTAGTGTTTTTGTTTTCTTTGCCAAGATGAAATAATTAAGATAGAAAGGATTTTGCACCTCATTAATTCCTAATTATTCCCTAGAGTTGCTGTTTTGGTTTGGGTTTGGATTTTTTTTTTTTTTTTCATTTTATTGAGTTTTCATTTTATTAACATAGATGTCATATTTTGACAGATTAGATCAAAGTTAAGGACAACATAAATCAAATTGGTTTTCCCTCATTGCGTTCAAAATACTAGCATAAATAGCAAAAGTTCCTGTTAAATATATTTGGATAGAAATGGTAGCTTATATTCTGTCCACTGTATATGTACCTTTGATTGTCCATCAAGCAGAATGCTGAATCAGTGCCTGCTTCCAGAAAAAAATCCCTACTGGTCTAAACTGTTGTAATAGATTATTTATAAAAAATGCTATACTGATGCTTATCAGAATAACTTTTGCATTTACAGCTTGTCCCCAAAACGCTCCTTGAGGATTCTTACACCTACTTGTGCACAGATTCATAGTAGTTCCTTTTCTAAAGTATCAAAAATAACAGCAGGAGACAGTGCCCTTCAACATATTGTTTTAACAATGATTTTATTTATAGTATCTCCTCTCTCCTTGATCCATTCCAATGCTACAAAGGGAATGCTTAACAGAACAGAACACAAAATCCTTTGAAAACCCAACTAATTTGAAAATGTTTTTAAAACAGGGGCCATGTTGCTCTTGGGTTTTCCTAGTCTCAGAAGGTCTAGAGATGATTACTATAATTTCTCCATGAACAAAGGAAAACTCATGCCTAAAATTTCTAACGTGCGTAAACTATATATTTGTAGAATTGTACATACGTGGGGAAGATGAGCCCTGACAGCTGATTGCCAATTGGCTGCTTTTTTTGGCAGACACTCACTCAAACCTGTTTCAGAGTTTTCCTTAATTTGCCCAGGCTGTTTGGATGAAATCAGCACATCGCCATGTTCCCCCTCAGTTCTTGGAACCAGCTCAAGTATGTGATAGGTTAGGTGTAACAGCCTGAGCAGGCTCTTATATATCTTACTGAGGCACACTGCAAAACTGTGTGAACAAGTGGATGTGTGTAAAGGAACAAGCACCCCAGTACTGAAACAATGCTGCTGTATTACGTGTGCCCTATCCCTACTATCCCTAAAGGATTCCTGGATAGTAAAGACCCAAAGCAGGGAAGGAAGGAGGGTGTGCTAGCCTTCATTGTTCTGGTGGAAACAGGTTATCAAACCTGCCACTGTGTCCTAATGTTGTATCCAACCTATGAGCACGGACAGCGTATTCCAGTAAGCATTGGGATGGTCAGGACATTACGACTCCAGCAGGTGCCATAGTGCAAGAGCAAAGCAACCAATATATAATCATCTCTGCAAGAAGAAATCATACCACACAGAAAAATAGAGATTAACAAGAAGTTGAGGCAAACGAATCTTAAGAGATTAGTAAGAAGTCAGGTATTTTGCTCTCTTATGTTTATCCTTGTTCTTTGTAAAATATTTAGGAAGAATGTCAAAAGCCAGATAAATGTTGTTCATATAACCCTCAACTTAGCTTGGAACTGAGTAATACTCTAATTTCACATACCAAGGTCACTCTCAGCTGAACTGAGTGAGGATTATGTTGTTCAAACTGTGCTTCTGCTAATGTGAAAGATCCCAGGCATGGTACACAGTATGTGAACATAGGCCTAATTCACAATGCATTGCCCTATTCCCTAGATATACCATGTAGATAGGATGTTTGTCTGAAGCACCTAGATATAAAACAACCCTTAATTCTTCTTTAGGAAGTTCCAGGATGGAAAGAAAACCTTGAAATGTCTCTCGTCTTCCACCTTAGATAGGAAGACAGTTGCAAGTAACATTGAGCAAATGATAAAAGTGGAAGAACGGTAACATTTTCTCATTTTATTAAGGAAAATGTAATAATTCTGAATTGTGAGTCCCCCTCCACGCTGTATCATCTAAATGGTTATTATCTAAGCCATGCTAGATCAATGCATGTTCAAGTCTGGAAAAAAGAAAAAAAAAAAGAGATAATAGAACTTGGCATTCATTTACCATCCTTTTTTTTTGCAAGATACTTTTGATGACAGCTTTGCAAATCTCTGACTCTATCTCTGCTTTCACAATGGAAAAAAATATCCTTGAAGAATTTTTGACTCCAGAAAGTTTGTTTTGTTCTTTCTAAGTATATTTAAATTACTGCCTTTTCCCTTACTGATACATGGGAAAGGGGAGAAGGGAAGGGAAGGGAAGGGAAGGAAGGGAAGGGAAGGGAAGGGAAGGGAAGGGAAGGGAAGGGAAGGGAAGGGAAGGGAAGGGAAGGGAAGGGAAGGGAAGGGAAGGGAAGGGAAGGGAAGGGAAGGGAAGGGGAGGGGAGGGAGGGAAGGGAAGGGAAGGGAAGGGAAGGGAAGGGCAAGGCAAGGAAGGCAAGGGAAGGCAAGGGAAGGCAAGGGAAGGGAAGGGAAGGGAAGGGAAGGGAAGGGAAGGGAAGGGAAGGGAAGGGAAGGGAAGGGAAGGGAAGGGAAGGGGAAGGGAAGGGAAGGGAAGGGAAGGGAAGGGAAGGGAAGGGAAGGGAAGGGAAGGGGAAGGGAGGGGAGGGAGGGAAGGGAAGGGAAGGAAGGGAAGGGAAGGGAAGGGAAGGAAGGGAAGGGGAAGGGAAGGGAAGGGAAGGGAAGGGAAGGGAAGGGAAGGGAAGGGAAGGGAAGGGAAGGGAAGGGAAGGGAAGGGAAGGGAAGGGAAGGGAAGGGAAGGGAAGGAAGGGAGGAAGGGAAGGGAAGGGAAGGGAAGGGAAGGGCAAGGCAAGGCAAGGGAAGGGAAGGGAAGGGAAGGGAAGGGAAGGGAAGGGAAGGGAAGGGAAGGGAAGGGAAGGGAAGGGAAGGGAAGGGAAGGGAAGGGAAGGGAAGGGAAGGGAAGGGAAGGGAAGGGAAGGGAAGGGAAGGGAAGGGAAGGGAAGGGAAGGGAAGGGAAGGGAAGGGAAGGGAAGGAAGGGAAGGGAAGGGAAGGGAAGGGAAGGGAAGGGAAGGGAAGGGAAGGGAAGGGAAGGGAAGGGAAGGGAAGGGAAGGGAAGGGAAGGAAGGGAAGGAAGGAAAGGAAGGGAAAGGAAGGAAAGGAAAGGAAAGGAAAGGAAAGGAAGGAAAGGAAAGGAAAGGAAAGGAAAGGAAGGAAAGGAAAGGAAAGGAAGGAAAGGAAAGGAAAGGAAAGGAAAGGACAGGAAAGGAAAGGAAAGGAAAGGAAAGGAAAGGAAAGGAAAGGACAAGGAAAGGAAAGGAAAGGAAAGGAAAGGAAAGGAAAGGAAAGGAACAGGAAAAAGCTGTGCGTATGAAAGGGTAATTTTTCTCAATTGTTATAAAATAAAGTAAGACTTCTAGATTCACTGACAAGCTGTCACCCGTGGGGACTCATAGACTATCTAGTAGGTGTGAAACTCTGCCTGTTATTTGAAAACAGAATTCAAAGGTTTCTTTGGGGACAAGAGAACGTATAGTCTGAATTGCTTGTTATGTTGTGTATTTTACCTGTCATTCCAGTGACAAACACCACCAGACTCCACAACGCAGCAGTTTTTCCAACTGATTCAAACTACCCACTAGTAGATTTTCTTCCAGCTGACATCTGATAAAACCCAGGTATTATTCTCATTGAAAGAATTAATTGGGGGTGTATATTTTGATAAATGATGTTGAAGCAGTAAAATGAATAAGACCTTGTCTTGGCTGTGAAGTGGATAATCTTTGTCCCAATCCAGTTTCCACACATGCACATTTTATTAATGGCAAAGCTAGATAAATTATGTGGGAGTGAGAGGATCAAAGAAAGACAGGGAAGTAATGAAAGAGGAACTGGTAGGGTAAGGAAAAGTGCATGTGTCAAACCGAGACCAGGCTAAGAAAGCAAGAGGTACTTTCTTTTACAGGTGGGAGAAGTACATCAGCTATGCAGTTTCAAAAAACAGATGAGACTGGTACTTGTGCCAAACTATTCCTCCTCAGGCTAGTTACCTTAGATCTGGGATGCAACTAGCACACTGCTGGCTCACAGGAAAAAAAGAACCAAAACAAAAAAACCTACCAAGGACTGCTGTTGAAGGTATAGCATGAAACATCAGACCTCTACCCAAACAGAAAACTCTTAAAGCACATATTATTAACATAGAGATATAATTTAGAGACACAAAAACATGGGGGTGGGGAATCACATTTATCTTTGGGACTGTTAGCACTAAAGATTCCTGTATGCTTCAAGTACTACTAAATGAGGCTTTCTTATGCCATTTAATACATGTTTTGTTAAGCAAATAGTACAAAAGTCTTTTCAGGTGAAAAAACTTTATTTTTGGATTGCAGGATTAGATCAGATTTTTTGTTGTTTAATTAAAAGTGGTGGCTTTTAATGTCATAGTATCAGCTACAAAGCTGTAATGCAGCTATGATATGCAATTTAGCATCTTCAGAGTCCTTTGTGTGAAGGTAAGCAGGAAATTGTTACCAAGGATAATCAATGAGTCTGTGAGACCTCATCTTTATTTTCTCTTGCCTTTTCTTGACTTTTAGAGTTACCAGTACTTTGGTTAAGGAAGCATATGTAAAATGAGGTAAAATGAATTTTACCTAAACAAGCAAAAAATTTAAAGTATATAGACTATTTAGATCTCAGTCCCCCAATTTGGTAGTGTCCAGTATGACTTAGTTAATATCACACCAGTAGGCAGTGTATTTCAGCCTTGTTTGCAAACCTGCACACTGGAAGTCAATGCTTAAAAAGTGTGTAGCGGTATGTACTGCTATGTACAGTATGTACATGTGGATGTACAGTATTGTCGTGGTTTAGCACCAGCCAGCAACTAAGCACCACGCAGCCGCTCGCTCACTCCCCCTACCCCGATGGGATGGGGGAGAGAATTGGAGGAGTAAGAGTGAGAAACACTCCTGGGCTGAGATAAGAACAGTTTAATAATTGAAGTAAAGTAAAATAGTAATGCTAATAGTAACAGTATAATAATGATAATAATAATAATGATACACGAAACAAGTGATGCACAATGCAATTGCTCACCACCCGCCGACCGATACCCAGACAGTTCCCGAGCAGCGATCGCTGCTCCCCGGCCAACCCCCCCCAGTTTATATACTGAGCATGACGTCATATGGTATGGAATAGCCCTTTGGTCAGTTTGGATCAACTATTCTGGCTGTGCCCCCTCCCAGTTTCTTGTGTGCCTGGCAGAGCATGGGAAGCTGAAAAAGTCCTTGACTAGCATAAGCAGTACTCAGCAACAACTAAAAACATCAGCCTGTTATCAACATTCTTCTCCTACTAAATCCAAAACACAGCACTATGCCTGCTGCTAGGAAGAAAATTAACTCTATCCCAGCCGAAACCAGGACAGTATCCACCCCTTATTCTATACCATCTACGTCATGCACAGGCCCTCCCCTTTCCAATGTGTTCCAATTAATCACCACCCCTTTCCCTATCTTGATATACACACAGATATCATTCCCTTCGTCTATGGCCCATCCCTCTAAAATGTCCATTGAGTTCATTTAGCCCATGACTTTGGGTTCCATCTGTCATCACAGTCTTTCAGAGCAGGAGAGGTGGTGTGCAGTGTTGGACTGTTGCATGCTGAAGTCAGTTCTCATTCCAACATGGTTTCATCAAAGTTCATTTTCCTTAGGCTGGGCAATTCTTACTGCAATACCATTGATGCGGCATATAGCAATCATAATATATAGTATTATATACTTAATATTAACCTACTATATTATTATATTAACATGCAGTTAAGAGATAACATATAGTTAAGAGATAACATACAGTATTATAAAGCAATTAATATTATACAATTCAGTTCATTGGCTATTTTCACCCAAAATCAAATTCCCTTGAGGTACACATTGGGCTTCCCCATCCTTTCGCATCACCCACCAAGTGCACCCAGGTCCTTGAGCAAAAGCAATCCCACGAATGGGTTTGCCTTTGCCAGAGGGGGAAGTAACCCAGACTGTCTTCCCCAGCATATTTTTCATGTGCACTACAGGAACTTTATCTCCTTCTACAGTACGTAAAAGTTTTGATTGGGCAGGGCCAGCTCGATTGGCAGATCCCCTGGTGTTGACTAACCAGGTGGCTTTTGCTAAATGCGTATCCCAATGTTTAAACGTCCCACCACCCATTGCTCTCAGGGTAGTCTTTAACAATCCATTGTATCGCTCAATTTTCCCGGAGGCTGGTGCATGGTAAGGGATGTGATACACCCACTCAATGCCGTGCTCTTTGGCCCAGGTGTCTATGAGGTTGTTTCGGAAATGAGTCCCGTTGTCTGACTCAATTCTTTCTGGGGTGCCATGTCGCCACAGGACTTGCTTTTCAAGGCCCAGGATGGTGTTCCGGGCGGTGGCATGGGGCACGGGATATGTTTCCAGCCATCCAGTGGTTGCTTCCACCATGGTGAGCACATAGCGCTTGCCCTGGCGGGTCTGTGGGAGCGTGATGTAATCAATCTGCCAGGCCTCCCCATATTTATATTTTAGCCATCGTTCACTATACCCAAGGGGCTTGAACTGCTTGGCTTGTTTGATTGCAGCGCATGTTTCACACTCATGAATAACCTGTGCAATACTGTCCATAGTTAAGTCCACCCCTCGATCACGAGCCCATTTATACGTTGCATCCCTTCCTTGATGGCCTGAGGCATCATGGGCCCACCGAGCTATAAATAATTCACCCTTATGTTGCCAGTCCAAATCCACCTGAGCCACTTCAATCTTAGCAGCCTGATCTACTTGCTGGTTGTTTTGATGTTCTTCAGTGGCCCGACTCTTAGGTACATGAGCATCTACATGACGAACTTTTACAACCAGGTTCTCTACCCGGGCAGCAATATCTTGCCACAATGCGGCAGCCCAGATTGGTTTGCCTCTGCGCTGCCAGTTGCTCTGCTTCCATTGCTGCAGCCACCCCCACAGGGCATTTGCCACCATCCATGAGTCAGTATAGAGATAAAGGACTGGCCACTTTTCTCGTTCAGCAATATCTAAAGCCAGCTGGATGGCTTTCACCTCTGCAAACTGACTCGACTCCCCTTCTCCTTCAGCAGTTTCTGCGACTTGTCGTATAGGACTCCATACAGCAGCTTTCCACCTCCGATGCTTTCCCACGAGACGACAGGACCCATCAGTGAACAGGGCATATTGCTTTTCATTTTCTGGCAATTTATTATACAGTGGGGCCTCTTCAGCACGTGTCACCTCCTCCTCTGGTGATATTCTAATGTTTTTTCCTTCTGGCCAGTCCATGATCACTTCCAGGATTCCTGGGCGACTGGGGTTTCCTATTCGAGCCCGTTGTGTGATCAATGCAACCCACTTACTCCATGTAGCATCAGTTGCATGATGTGTAGAGGGGACCCTCCCTTTGAACATCCAGCCCAACACTGGCAGTCGGGGTGCCAGCAGGAGCTGTGCTTCAGTACCAACCACTTCTGAAGCAGCTCGAACCCCTTCATATGCTGCCAGTATCTCTTTCTCAGTTGGAGTGTAGCGGGCTTCGGATCCTCTGTATCCCCGACTCCAAAACCCTAGGGGTCGACCTCGAGTCTCCCCTGGTGCTTTCTGCCAGAGGCTCCAGGTAGGGCCATTCTCCCCGGCTGCGGTGTAGAGCACATTTTTAATATCCTGCCCTGCCCGGACTGGCCCAAGGGCTACTGCATGAACTATCTCACGTTTAATTTGTTCAAAGGCTTGTTGTTGCTCAGGGCCCCATTTGAATTCGTTCTTCTTCCGGGTCACTTGATAGAGAGGGCTTACGATCTGACTGTAATTTGGAATATGCATTCTCCAAAACCCCACAACGCCTAAGAAAGCTTGTGTTTCCTTTTTGCTAGTTGGTGGCAGTCTTTCAGAGTAAGAAGTATAATTGCTAACTCCCTCTATGAGGTAGTACCCGAAGTACAGTAGTGACTTCTGTATGAAACCCAAATACCAAAGAATGCTCAAGGTCAGGGCTTTGATAAGGAGCCTCCCAAGCAAAAGATCATGAATCACTGCAGAGCATAGCACACTACACAAACTGACAGCAAGCTTTAACGCGTGCTGCAAAAAAAAGAACATGGTGCAGATCAGAAGAACTAATATCGTGACCGGCAACTGTTAACAGACTCCTTAATACACTCTGATTAATCTGTTGTTATCTCATGTCCCTGTTCGGGCGCCAAAAAGGACTGTCGTGGTTTAGCCCCAGCCAGCAACTAAGCACCACGCAGCCGCTCGCTCACTCCCCCTACCCCGATGGGATGGGGGAGAGAATTGGAGGAGTAAGAGTGAGAAACACTCCTGGGCTGAGATAAGAACAGTTTAATAATTGAAGTAAAGTAAAATAGTAATGCTAATAGTAACAGTATAATAATGATAATAATAATAATGATACACGAAACAAGTGATGCACAATGCAATTGCTCACCACCCGCCGACCGATACCCAGACAGTTCCCGAGCAGCGATCGCTGCTCCCCGGCCAACCCCCCCCAGTTTATATACTGAGCATGACGTCATATGGTATGGAATAGCCCTTTGGTCAGTTTGGATCAACTATTCTGGCTGTGCCCCCTCCCAGTTTCTTGTGTGCCTGGCAGAGCATGGGAAGCTGAAAAAGTCCTTGACTAGCATAAGCAGTACTCAGCAACAACTAAAAACATCAGCCTGTTATCAACATTCTTCTCCTACTAAATCCAAAACACAGCACTATGCCTGCTGCTAGGAAGAAAATTAACTCTATCCCAGCCGAAACCAGGACAAGTATGTACATCCACATCTCATTTTGTAGCCACCTACATTTTTATTGCCTTATTTAACACAATAGAGCCTATTTTTTGTTTTAGGTGGACTTACACATGTGTGAGATTTGCACTTCCCCTTGAATTACGCAGTTATAACTGTAGTTTGCTCTTCTTGATTGTGCAAAGGAATTTTCCTTCCTTTTTGCTCTGTACAACTGGAAAAGAAAGAAAAACACATAGCTTGAAATATTTTTTAGGTTTTGGTGGGTTGGGTTTTTTTTTTTTTTTTTTTTTTCAGTAAAAGTCTTTTTTTTCCCAAATGAACCTGTACAGTGCTTGGACTATTGAATAGTATTATTCATGGTTAAAGCATAATTTGGAGGGATTCCTTTTCCTATTCGTTTGTCAGAAGGTTTTAGAGAAAAATTATGACAATTTAAAGATTAATACAACACGTTGTACAGAATTTATGTTTTCCAATAGCAGTGGTACTTCTTTACACTTAAAAAAAGGATTTAAAAATGGAATAGTTACAAGTATTTGTGTTTGTGCATATGTGTGTGCAACTCCTGCCAAGTAAGGTCAATTGACTAAATACACAAATTAATGGCAGTGGATGTTAATACATCAGTAGAATCATAGAATGCTTTGGGTTGGAAGGGACCTTTAGAGATCATCGAGCGCAATCCCCCTGCAGTGAGCATCAACTAGATGCGGTTGCTCAGAGCCCCGTCCAACCTGACCTTGAACGTTTCCAGGGATGGGGCCTCCGCTACCTCTCTGGGCAACCTGTTCCAGTGCTTCACCACCCTCATTGTAAAAAATGTCTTTCTTATGTCTAGTCTAAATCTATTCTTCTTTAGTTTAAAACCATTATTCCTTGTCCTGTCACAACAGGCCTTGCTAAAAAGATTGTCCCCATCCTTCCTATAGGCTCCCTTTAAGTACTGAAAGGCCGCAATAAGGTCTCCCTGGAACCTTCTCTTCTCCAGGCTGAACAGCCCCAACTCTCTCAGCCTGGCCTCGCAGAAGAGGTGCTCCAGCCCTCGGATCATTTTGGTGGCCCTCCTCTGGACCTGCTGCAACAGTTCCATGTCCTTCTTGTGCTGAGGGTTCCAGAGCTGGACGCAGTACTCCAGGTGAGGTCTCACCAGAGCAGAGTAGAGGGGCAGAATCACCTCCCTCGACCTGCTGACCATGCTTCTTTTGATGCAGCTGAGGATACGGTTAGTTTTCTGGACTGGGAGAGCACATTGTTGGCTCATGTCCAGCTTTTCACCCACCAGTACCCCAAAGTCCTTCTCCACAGGGTTTTTCTCAATCCCTTCATCTCCCAGGCTGTATTGATATTGGGGGTTGCCCCATCCCAGATGCAGGACCTTGCACTTGGCCTTGTTGAACCTCATGAGGTTCACAGAGGCCCACTTCTCCAGCTTGTCCAGGTAATTGTAATTCATAGAATCATAGAATCATAGAACCATTTAGGTTGGAAAAGACCTTTAAGATCATCCAGTCCAACCATTAACCTAACACTACCAAGTCCACCACTAAACCATTTCAGGGTAGAGTAGCAATTTCATTTTTCCTGGCTCAGTGGCTGGATTATTTATAATGAAAGTAAAAACTAGGAATCATTAAGGTTGGAAAGGACCTCTAAGATCATCAGTCCAATCATCAACCCAACACCACCATGCCCACTAAACCATGTCACAAAGTGCCACATCTACACGTTTTTTGAACGCTTCCAGGGATGGTGACTCCACCACCTCTCTGGGCAGCCTGTTCCAATACTTGACTACTCTTTCCATGAAGAAATTTTTCCTAATATCCAATCTAAATCTTCCCTGGAGCAGCCTGAGCCCATTTCCTCTCATCCTATCACTAGCTACTTGGGAGAAGAGCCCAACACCCACCTCGCTACAACCTCCTTTCAGATAGTTGTAGAGAGCGAAAAGGTCTCCCCTCAACTTCCTCTTCTCCAGACTAAACAACCCCACTTCTCTCAGCCACTCCTCATAGGACTTGTACTCTAGACCCCTCACCAGCTTCATTGCCCTTCTCTGGTCATGCTCCAGCACTCTTGTGTGGATCCCATGCGGCCCCATAGACTTGTGAGCATCAAGGTGGCATAGCAGGTCATTAACTGCTTCCTCCTGGACTATGGATGGGGGGTCCATTCTGCTCCCCATCCCTGACTTCCAGCTCAGGGGTCTGAATACCCTGGGGATAACTGGTCTGGCTATTAAAGACAGAGGCAAAGAAGGCATTAAGTACCTCAGCCTTTTCCTCATCCTTGGTGACAATGTTCCTCCCCGCATCTAGCAAAGGATAGAGATTCTCCTTGGCTCTCCTTTTATTGCTGATGTACTTATAAAAGCATTTTTTATTATCTTTTCCAACATTGTCTAGATTAACTTCTTGCTGGGCTTTTGCTTTTCTAATTTCCTCCCTGCATGACCTAACAAGATCCCTGTATTCTTCCTGAGTAGTCTGCCCGTTCTTCATGTTGCAGAAGGGAGCAGATGAAACTTGACTATGTTCCCTCATCTACTGTTAACCATTCCATCAAAATATCTGCATCAGTCAACAGCCACCTCCTCCCATTCCCAGCAAAAGAAAGCAAAACTCTGACTAACAGAACACGAAGTGCAGACTACCATCTAAGCTATTCACCCAGTTAAGCCCAGAGATGAGAATCATGCCCTTCACAAACAGAACAGAGATCACAGTGCATAATAGAAGTTGTGCAAGAAATATACTGTTATATAGATGTACTAGGGACACTGGAGTGTGCAGGTGTTGTATGTACCTTAGGTATAAGCTAATAATGATTAACTTATGATGACAACTTATCTTCCAAGAAAAGATGTATTATGCCTTTTAAAGCTCTGGAACTTGATCTCCTCAAATATGCCTGCATCAATCTCTAAAGGAAACAAAGTCAATATGTTCCAGTTTTCTGACTGTTAATTCTTTCAAAATGAAAATACTTATAGTCTTTAACAAATTTAACAAAAATAATTTAATTAATTGGAATTTGTCATGCATTTCTTTCAATCCATCTCTTTTATGGATGGAATTATCTCCTCAGCCTTTTTGTACTGTTCCAGCACCTCATCATATTAGATAGGTTTAGGCTCAGTCTTCATCAGGACAGTGTTATATGAGAGGCAGGTTTAAGACAGGGAATATTTATTTAATAGTGTAGAGGAGTGGGAGGACTTATCCTATATCACTAACAAATCTGCTTGTTCATTGGCAGATAGTTGAGGAATTGCTATGGGAACTGTTTCTTTGGAGAAACGTCCTCCTGTGATAAACACAGGCACACAGAGGTCATGGCTTGCAGGACAGTACAGAAGAACAATCTTGCTCTCTTGATGAAGAAGCAGTGCCAAATGAACAAGGGGAAGCGCTGAACCAGCACATCTTGTCTGCCTGCCAAGAACAGATATTTTGGTGCATTGCCAAGTGGGCAAATGCTGAATTGCTCCTGGCTTATGAAGGTGGAGGGAAGTAACCCAACCATAGGTTAGCAGAGCTGGCATGACTCAGAAACAAGAGAGGAAAAGCCTGGCTCATATGCAGGTGGAGTAATACCAGGGTGGCTCAAGGTGGTGAAGAAATGCAGTTTGTAAGACCATATGTGAAACTTTTCCCTTGGAGCCAGTGCTGAACCCATGTCACAGTATGAGCTCCAGAGAGGGAATATTGACAAAGGCTGGGTTTGAGAGATACTATAAGGATCGTTGTTGTTTATGATCATGTAGTCCCCATAATACATCCTTAGAGAGAAGGGGTTTAATCTCAGATTTTCCCCCTCTTTCCCTTCAGACACTATACTAAAACATATTAAATTTAACTCTGCCTCCCCACACATTCTTTCTGCTGTTTGTAGAACTGTCTTTTGCTTGGCAACACTAAACCACTGTGCAATGCTGTTACAGGCTGTCTGGCAACTGCTGTCATGCTCCTGCACACACAGCAAACAATGCGATCCTCGTGATAAGAGCTCTTCCCAGCTCACATACATGTTGTGAACCTTAGTTACAGAACTGTTTTAAGAGCACTCTAGAAATCTCCAGATGAAAGTAATTCTGGAGGTGCGGAATTATAATCTCCAAGACATAAACTGGTGTGAATAAGTGTACAACTTATATATACATAAGTGTACATCCTAGTATCATATTGAATGGAGTACCTAGTATTCCTGGTGAATGGAGTTAAATCCAGTTGGTGGCCAGTCTCAAGTGGTGTTCCCCAGGGCTCAGATTTGGGGCCAGTTCTGTTTAATATCTTTATCGATGATCTGGATGAGGGGATTGAGTGCACCCTTAGTAAGTTTGCAGAGAACACCAAGCTGGGTGGGAGTGTCGATCTGCTCGAGTGTAGGATGGTTCTGCAGAGGGATCTGGACAGGCTGGACCGATGGGCCAAGGCCAACTGTATGAGGTTCACAAGGCCAAGTGCCGGGTCCTGCACTTGGGTCACAACAACTCCATGCAATGCTACAGGCTTGGGGAAGAGTGGCTGGAAAGCTGCCTGGCTGAAAAAGACCTGGGGGTGTTGGTTGACAGCTGGCTGAACATGAGGCAGCAGTGTGCCCAGGTGGCCAAGAAGGCCAACAGCATCCTGGCTTGTATCAGGAATGGTGTGACCAGCAGGAGCAGGGAGGTAATTGTCCCCCTGTACTTGGCACTGGTAAGGCCACACCTGGAATACTGTTGTCCAGTTTCGGGCCCCTCAATACAACACAGACATTAAGGTGCTGGAGTGTGTCCAAAGAACAGCAATGAAATTGGTGAAGGGTCTAGAGCACAGGCCTTACAAGGAGCAACTGAGGGAACTGGGGTTGTTTAGTGTGGAGAAGAGGAGGCTGAGGGGAGACCTTATCGCTCTCTACAACTACCTGAAAGGAGGTTGTAGTGAGGTGGGTGTTGGGCTCTTCTCCCAAGTAACAACTGATAGGAGAAGAGGAAATGGCCTCAAGTTGCATCAGGGGAGGTTTAGATTGGATATTAGGAAAAATTTCTTCATGGAAAGAGTAGTCAAGCTTTGGAACAGGCTGCCGAGAGAGGTGGTTGAGTCCCCATCCCTGGAGGAATTTAAAAGACATGTAAATCTCCTGCTTAGGGACATGGTTTAGTCTAGGATTTGGTAGTGCTAGATTAATGGTTGCACTGGATGATCTTAAAGGTCTTTTCCAACCTAAACGATTCTATGATTCTACGATTTTGATCATAAAATACCACCATAAAGCTAGCAAAATATTTTACTTACTAAAGTTTGCAAACCCCACATTTTTTTCCATCTGGAAATTATCTGTTTCCTGAGGTGGTCACAGAATTTAAGCTGGAAAAATATGCACACATTGACATGCTGAAGTCACACAACAACGTGCAAGAAGTAACACCTATAGGAGCTCCTCCATTTTACTAAGTGAAAACATTAAGGCTTTGGGAGATCCAATTTCAATTCCCTTTCTCTGCTTGATGGATTTTCAGTCTGAGTTTGAAGTCTCTGAATAGAGGTCTAACCACTGTAATTACAGTAGTCCACATGGGTTTCTCTTAGTCTTTATTAATGCTATTTTCTCTTCTCATTCATTAGTAGAGGGACTGAAACCCTGTCATCTCCTGAGTAGTAACTTACCATTAGCACAGAGTAACATTTTTATGTTTTGGGGGCTTAGGTTCTTTTTCTGGGGGAGGTGGAAAACAGGGCATATTAATTTACTAGTTATTGGATAATCTGAAATTATGTCCTTTCATATGTTCCCCATGAGCTGTTCTACTGTCTATATAATTATTTAAGTGTTAATAGTGACTTCCTGGGAAGTGCAGTGCCTGAATATAATATCTGTTCTGGAATTTATTTTATTTATTTGTAGAAGTGGAAAAGTATCAAGAGAAAACACTGAATTAGCTCATTATTTAGTGATTATAGCTTGGTCAGTCCCTAGAAATTAATAAATGGTGGGTTCAAACTTCTTCAGGGAGAGTAGGAAAAAAAAAAAAGGTGCTCCTCCTGTCTTGATAAGATGCCCAACATCTCTGTTACTCAACCGTAAATACTACTGCCTGCAGCAGTTTTGTGAAACCAGCCCTTCATTTTCTTCACTTTTCATGTCTACTCCAAAATGGAATATTTTATTTTGGCTCAGAGAAAAGCAATTTCATCCAAGTTCTCATTTTGGGAAGAAAAACCCCAAACATTTCAGTGTTTATTCAATCCATTTTTTTCTAACTGAGGTTCATCAGGCAATGAAGCGGGGAAGGGCAGCATTGATTTGTATGTCCCAATCTAATTCTTTTAAAGGTGTGGGTTTTTTTTTCCCTTACAGAACCAGAAAACAAAATATTTATTTATTTATTCAGAACAGGAACAAGGATGAAAATAAACACACAGTAAATATTGCTGTTTGGATAAAGAGAATTCTATCTACTTCCTCACAAGTAGTACTGTCTAAATCCTTTTACACAATATACCTGAAATCCTTACAGTGCTTTGCAGGGCTCTTTCACTAACTTGTAAACACAGAGGAAAGAAGAAAAGCATCAGTAACAGACTAAGGCAGTAGTAATGAACTGTGGAGTCAAACTGCTGATAACAACAGGAGTTTAATATTAGCCATTAACCTCTACAACATCCCTGCATTCGACCTGGAACCAGCTCTCAGAAAATGTTACCTTCCCCGTTGATATGCATCCCAAGAGAAATATTCACTTCTGAAGTTTTTGCAATTACAAATTCTACTATTGGTTAAGCCTGTTGAGAAAAAAAGAACTGAAGTAATTGTAAAGCTTAAAATGTATGGATGCTCAAAATTTTGCAAGCATTTTCTTTTTTTTGTGGAAGAGCTTGTCACTTCTCTGCAGACATATGCGTTCTCCTGCAGAGACTGCAGGTCATCTTCAGTAGTAAAAGATGGATTTCTGAACTGCAGGAGGCAGGGAAGTGCATGGCTAGCTGAAGCTTCAAGCAAATTCTCTCAGTTAACTGTGTAACTAATGTTAAACTGGTTATGTGCAAGTACAAACTCTCCACACTTTAAGGAAAACACATTTTTGGGGGTGGTAGGGGAAAGCAAGGGAGAGAGACTAAACTTTTGCTTCAGTATCACGTTTTAAGCAGCTCTGGGTCAAATTTTGAAAAGACTGTTTCTAGCTCCTATGATGGCTTGAATTTCCATAACCAGAGGTGGTCAGGTTTGTTGGGAAAAGGTGATATATTTCATTAAAGTTCACCCTCCTCCAGTTTTATCAGGCAAACTTCTGGGAACACAGTCTGCAGTACATACCTGTTGGTCTGATACAACAAGGACAACAAAAATGCAAAAATAATGTTGTTTCCCACCAAACACTGCCTTGCATTTATCTTTAGATTGTTGTGGATACAAATAACTTTATCACTATGAAAATAACACTCAAGGGGTTGTATTTTTTCAGTTTTGGAATTTCTCACAGCTCTAATCCATTGCTATGGACACACATAAGTCTTTGATCCCTTATTATGTTTCCTGCTCAGTAAGTCCTGATTCTCTAATCTCAAGTCTTCTGAAAGATCTGGAAAATAGGCATGGAATTATCTGTTTTATCATGTGCAATATTCAAACTTCCTTTTAGTTCTTTTTGTTCCTAAACTTTATGTTCTCTGTGTAGAACCAGAGTAATCTCTGGTTCTTTCAGAGATTCTGTGAATATCTGAAAGCCTTTCTCCTTTCCACTAATGGTTTTGGGAGGGTTTTACATTATCTCATAACTTTGCCATCTCAAGTCACTGCAGTATTTTAATAATGAAATGTGAACACCCCCCCCCCCCAAACCCCAAAACCCAAACCCCAAACACTGTCCCCTAGAAGTGCTGCAGTGATTTTGTCATGTAATTAGTTTTTAATTAATTGGTAATGTAAGCCCTGCTCCTAGCCTGTCACAGAATCACAGAATCATAGAATACTTTGGGTTGGAAGGGACCTTTAGAGGTCATCGAGCCCAATCCCCCTGCAGTGAGCAGGGATAGCTTTAACCAGATCAGGTTGCTCAGAGCCCCGTCCAACCTGACCTTGAACGTTTCTAGGGATGGGGCCTCCACTACCTCTCTGGGCAACCTGTTCCAGTGCTTCACCACCCTCATTGTAAAAAATGTCTTTCTTATGTCTAGTCTAAATCTATTCTTCTTTAGTTTAAAACCATTATTCCTTGTCCTGTCACAACAGGCCTTGCTAAAAAGATTGTCCCCATCCTTCCTATAGGCTCCCTTTAAGTACTGAAAGGCCGCAATAAGGTCTCCCTGGAACCTTCTCTTCTCCAGGCTGAACAGCCCCAACTCTCTCAGCCTGGCCTCGCAGAAGAGGTGTTCCAGCCCCCAGATCATTTTGGTGGCCCTCCTCTGGACCTGCTGCAACAGTTCCATGTCCTTCTTGTGCTGAGGGTTCCAGAGCTGGACGCAGTACTCCAGGTGAGGTCTCACCAGAGCAGAGCAGAGAGGCAGAATCACATCTTATGGAGTTTTTTTAAAAATGGATCACAATACGAAAAGAAAACCAATGATGGCCCTTCAACGTGAGTAAGCTTGTCTAGATCCTATTTCTTCTTCTCCAGTTAATTTCTCTCCTTCAAGAGTATGGTGGGGATAATTGTTTGAAATGCTGAAAAACTGGGAAAAGTCTTCAAGCAGGAATTGTTGGAAGCAGAGAGAAACTGGAATTTAAAAAAAAAAAACAAACAACCCACAACAAACCCAAACCCCCAACAAAACAAATATGATTTGCTTAACAATATATCTATATTTATCCATCTCATGTATTTAATTATGTGCCTCAAGCTTAGAAACAGAAAAGAAAATCTTAAATTAAAAAAAAAGAGAACCAAAAAACTCCTGTAAGAGTTTCAGTACCACAGAAAAAAAAATATATTCCTTTCAAATTCTGAAACATTAGGGTTCCTCACCATATTAGATGGTGGTTCTTTATCACTGTCTCTTCTCTCAACATCAGCTTTTTCCTACTTTTGTATCCCATCGTGAGAAAAAAGTTTTATTTCAAAGCCCGCTTCACAGCACTCTGTATACTCCATCTAATTCACACTGATTTGTGTCTGTCATTTGTTGGCTAGTTCACATTCCTTCCTAAGCTAAGTTTTACCTACCTAATGGATTTTATTGATAACCACAAGCAGTCTGCCACAAACATGTATTTTAGTCTTCTGTCTTGCACATTTACAAACAGATATTTTTTTAACTGATGCAAGTTAAAATAATACTATGACTTTAGGCTGTCCTAAAAAAATGGAAACAAGATTTAAACCAATAAAGATGTTGGGAATCTTTTTACATGGCTTCACCTCCTTCATCCTTAAAACTTCTCAAATTTTGTAGTTTTTCCCTCAGAATGCATAACACACTAAACCCAAAATCAAACACTAGCATGCTAGGACTTTCACAATCAAAGGAGTCTAAGAGCTGAAGCTTTACAAAAAAGGCCAATATTTAAAATGTTGAGATAAACTAAAAGAGTTTGCACTATTATGAAACTGATGTGTACCATGTTTTTTTAGCACAATTTTGCTATCAGGTGTAAGACTTGATAGAAAATGTTCAGTTTCTTTAAATATAGTAAAAAAGGGAGTGTCATTCTCTTGGATAAAAAAGTAAACCAACACAAGACATTATTAAGGATAATGAAAATCTGTTAGTTGGCATGTTTACAGTACATTGAAAGCACAACAGCAAATATTAAGTCACTTCAACTTCTACATGATAAATTTATGCACTCTTCTTAAAATAATGTGTATATTTTTAGATCGCCAGGAAATGCTATCACCAAGATATATAGCTAATGATAAAATCACAACAATTCCCATTTTGATGTCTTAATCAAAGTTCTGTTTCTTTTAAAGAAATAAAACATTACAGGTCACTTCTTGGGATTCAAAAAGGGTAACTAAATTCCCTAAAACAACCATGTGGCCTTTCATGTTCAGAAGTCAATATTGTAAATACAGTCATACAGGGAGAAAACCTGCAGAAACCCCCCCAGTGCACCCCCGGATAATATGATAGAAAGCAGAAGAAATGTATGACAAGGTTCCTTTCACATATCCATCTTCCACTGAAAAATGGAAAGGGTATAAATTACCAGTTTCCTATAAAATTTTCAGAAAACAAGAGTAAACTTAACAGCAGAGGTTTTAGCAACATATGCACTCTCTTTTTGCTGCTTGTTTCACACAATACTGTCTCTCCCATGCCTGGATATCTGTTTCATTAACTATCCTTTCCAAAAGCTAATAATAATAAAGTTATGTCAGAAACCAAGAAACTGCTTGGAACATATAGGTAGAATTTTTTTTTTTTTTTTTTAAATACAGGCCACGACTACATCCCAATTAATTGCTATTATTCTCACTTGATTAAAAGGTTTTAACAGGCAATTTTTTTTCAAGACTGATGGTGAAGATTATTGACATGAGCAGACCACTGTCATTGGGGTGATGAACTGTGTAGGAATTTGACGAGAGGGGTCACTTCAATGAATATAAGCTATCATGGTTTTTTAAACCTCAAATCAATACTGTTAAAAACAGATACCTTGCTCTCCCTCAGCCTACTTATTTTTTAATTTTCAAATATTATTTTTTTGTTTTCATCCTCCTTTTACTAAAGATCCTTCCCCGCACCTCTACGACTTTGCCTCTTCAGGCTGCTTTTATTTTCTCTTTCCTTTTATCACTGTCTCCCTTTTTGATCTGTCTCTTTATACTTCTACTTAGTAAAGTACAATGACTGTAAACTCGTCCTGCAAGTCACTGCTACCTTTCAGCAGATGGCGCTGTTATTTAGTCTAACTAACAGGGCAAGATAATTAACTTAAAAACCCTTCTTAAACAATAAAATATAAACTCCTTTTTAACTGCATTTCAACCTTATACAAAAATCCAGTGATAAAATTACTGGAAAAATATTAGAAAATTATTTCAAAAACATGAATGTGATAAAAATACATTATTACATGCAGACCTCTTTTAAAGGGACTCTGGAACCATTTAATGAACTGACACTCTTCTTTTCTTGGAGAACTACAAAAAATAATTTTGGGCGTGAATTTGTAGCATTTACGTAGGAGAATTGCCCTGCAACCCAAGCAGCTTATTTTGATTTTGTTGGTATGGTTGCTTATACACATCTGCAAATGACTGCTATAGGCATGAGTGCGGTCTCCCTGCCTGTGTGTGGTACAGGCTCTGTCTGGCATGGGGAGCCCGCTGGGGTCTGCACTGCAGGTTTCTGCAGGTGCCCAGGGAGTCCAGTAGAGAACAAGCAAGTGTTTTGCCAATGCTGTCAGAAAAACATGCAACTTCTGTCAGCTCCAATTACAAGGAGAAGATGAATCACATCTCTTAACTCTGTCCCCAGTGGCACTCCAGCTGCTGGAAGGCAGTTGTGTGAGCAGGAGTTTCTCCAGGCTGCTGCCAGCCCCACTGTTTTCCCAGCAGCTCCCTTCTGAGGATTCCTGAGGTGGAAAACCATATTCTATCAGTTTTCTCAGACTGGTCCATGCACTTCTACTTGCAGGTTGCTCCCATGACCTTTCTGTTACAGTTAGCACTGGCTATTTTACCTCTAACACATCTTATAGCCTTTCAGCTTCAGAGCAAACTGCTAATGGCGAGGCTGCTGAAATTTTTCTGACCCTCAGACTATTATCCCCTGCTGCTCTTCCACCAGCTGGGAAAGAACAGGAAAGGTGGACTGGGATGCAAAGCAAAAATTTGAAGTGGTATGGACTAGAGACTCCTTGTGATCAGCAATACAGGGCTGAAGGGGCACATCTCGTGTGTATGCATATAAATAAGGGACCACCTACAGGACATTATCATGGGGAAAGCTCTCATGCCTTTCCTGGGAAATTAGTATGACTGGGTATTTCTCTGAAGCACTGGGAACAACAGGGTGAAAGAGAGGTCTGTGTGAAGTTACAGGACTGCTATCTGATTGGGATCACATGGACATGGTGGGATAGCTCACACAGCTGGAGCACTGCAATAGATGGATACAGACTCTTTAGGAAGGATGGGCTGGGAAGGTAAGGAGGGGAGTTGCCTTTTACCTGAGCAACAGGAATGCATGAAGCTCTGCCTAGACACAGACAATGAGCCAGTCATGAACTGAGTCAAGAGTAGACTGACCAATGTGGGTGATGTTGTGGTGGGTGTCTGCTACACACCACCTGATCAGGGTGTAGTAGTAAATGAGGCCTTATTCAGGTGATGGGGAGAATCCTCATATTTGCCAGCTCTGGTCCTCATGGGGAACTTAAACCACCCCAATATCTGCTGGATGGACAACACTGCTGTGTTGCATTGGCAATACAGGAGGTTTTGGGAGTGCAGTAATGACAGCTTCTTAACACAGGTGCTCAAGGAGCCAACAAGGAGAGGGCACTGATAAACTTGATTCTTACAACAAGAATAACTGATTAGGGATGTCAAGGTTGGAAGCAGCCTTGTCTGTAGTGAACATGGAGTTCAGGATCCTCAGAGGAGGCAACAAGACAAAAAGCAGGATCATATCCCTGGTCATCATAAGAGCAGGTTTTAGCCATTTCAAGGGCCTGCTTGGAAGAATCCAGTATGATACAGTCTGGGAAAAAAAAAAAGGAGTCCAGGAAAGCTGGTTGATTTTCAAGAGTCACCTCCAGTGGTCCATCCCAACATGCAGGAAATCAAGCAAAGGCAGCATGAGGCCTTCATGGATGAACCAGGAGCTACTGACGACTCAAATATAAAAAGGAAGCATACAAGAGCCATAAGCAGCATTGGGCAACCCAGGAGGAACTTAGAGATACTGTCCAAGTATGCAGGGATAGCATTAGGAAAGCCAAAGCCCACTTGGAGTTAAATCTGGCAAGGGATGTAACGAAAAAAAGATTTCTACAGATACAGCAGCAACAAAGAGAAGACCCTTTTCCTCTTCCCTTCACTCTCACCTATCTCAACCCTCCTAGACATTTTTTCTGCTTTCAACTCCAGGATCCTGTCCTAATTTCCTTTGCTCCAACAACCACCTTCCAATGCTTCACAGTTCCTTAAACATCATCTGTCTTTTCCCATTTGCCATTTTGATTGCATTTTTTTCCCTACACCTTTAATCTCATCTCTGCTTCTCATTTCTTTCAGTGTTCTGTCTTTTTCTTTTTGCCTTGACTATCAAGCCACTTTCTCAAGTAAGTCACAGTCCACCACCTCACAGATATTCACATAATTAAGTTCAATGAAGTTGTCAGGTTTTGTACACTATTTTTCTATGATTCATAAACTGAGAATGGAGGTACAGAAGCATAGCCTTTTTAGATGCTTTACTTTTATTCCTGTAAGACTTACTGCTGCTATTGCCCTGCCCTCCATCATCCGTACATAGCTCCTCTCTGTATTTCATGCTTCCTGGTGCATGTCAATGCCCCATTCCCTGTCAATGTGTTTCTATTGTCCACTTTCTGTTCACTGAACAGTACCCAAAACCTTTCATCCTTCATAGAATCATAGAATCATAGAATGCTTTGGGTTGGAAGGGACCTTGAGAGATCATCAAGCCCAACCCCCCTGCAGTAAGCAGGGATTGAACCTGTGAACTTGGCGTTATTAGCACCATGTTCTAACCAACTGAGCTAACCCGTCTGGTCGTCCTTCATGTTTCTTTAAGTTCCCCTGAAAAAATCTTAGATTTCACCACATTTTTGTCTGCTTGCTTAATAATTAGAAAGATCTTACAAATTCTTTAACTTCAGGTCTGACTTTCCTACTCTTTCATTCATTCATCTTAGATATGATTCTACAAATCTTTTTAGCACAAGTAGACCATCATCAAGCCTTACTCCTTACTCCAAATGTTATGTTGCAATTACTTTCCAGTCTTGCTAAAAGGAGAAAGTTAATGTTGGGAAGCTTCCAAGTGGATCAAAGTGGGGAGAGGGTGCTAAATAGTAATGAGTCTGGGAGCAGATGGTGTAGATGTGTGTGTGTGTTATGGAAAATATTTAAATTTCAATAAATATACAAGTACTATCCAAAGCTGACCTAAGTTCCTTAATTACAGGTAAGTTTTTCAATGTTTAGCATTCTTCTTTGACTCAAACATCCCAGGATCCTGTTCTGTCCCAGACCAGAAAAAACCTGCTCCAAGAGGAAGAGTCATATACAAAGGAAGACTTTACTTACATATTGAAAAAGAAGTAGAAAACACAACAGAAACAGATTCACTTTTCTGATATTAGGTAACAACCTGATTTATGACACAGAAAACTATTTAAAGTGCTGATTTACTTCACAAGTATTGACATCTTATGAATATTACATATTTCAACCATGTATTTTATTTGGTTTAAATTTTGTAATCTTGTTGGAGCTCTTATTTTTACCCATGTTCTTACCCTTTGACTTAGTCTTATCATTCATGGGAAGAAAAATCCTCTCTACATTAGTGGAACAACAAAACTTATTACAAGTAACATTCCTTAAAAATTAGGGGGTCCTCTGAAGTATCAGAGTCTTTTTTTTAATACCCTGAAAATTCTTCTATGTGTTCCTTCCATCTGCTTTTTCTCTGCTATAATTTTGCAGAAATTTTGATACAGGTTTGAGACAAGGTGGTATTCTAACAATTTTTGGTGGTTGCAAATAACAATTTTAAAAAACATCAATTTTATCCTTTAACACATAGTCAGGGAGAACTATCCTTGTCATCCGTCCTTGACTTAAAATACTGCTATTGCTTTACAAGAAAATGGAACTATTTTCAATTAATAATGTTAATTTTTCATAATATTAAAGATTACATTCTGTAGCTTGCTGCTTCTCATTTTTGATGGGGGATATTAAATCCAAAGTAAAATATCCTTACCTGCTGTAGAACATCTGACATGAAATGATGAATTAGTACATAATGGTAAACTACCTACATAAGCAAGTAGTGCCTGTTGTGCTTTTGACAGCAGCACTCTTTAAGCCTCCAGAATAAATATTTTCTAAATTTTTTTTTCTCTTATTGAGTGTGAAAAAATGGTTTTAGGGAAGGGTCTAGGTTAAATAAGATACTGGGGTTTGCATACACCTAGGAAAAAGAAGAATGTGTTTAAACATAATAAAATTTTGGTTTTCCTTACCAGATTATATTTAACTGTGAGAGTTTCTTCTGAGAAAATGTATGGCTAAAGCATAGGTAATGGGATACTGCATTTCAGAAACACTGAAGGCCATCAGCATTTTTATTTTCATTCTAAAAATTTATTCTAATATGGAAGTTAATTTTTAATTAGATGCATGGATGGCAACTCATTTATAGATGCTATAAAATTACTTCTCATCTATAATAATGTAGTTAGATAAGGTTTATTTTAACTAGTTCAGATATACTAAATTGGAAGTAAGGGAAGACACTGATTTGGACACATGCACAGTTAAGTACATCTCAAGTAGGAGGACTACAATTTATTCACATAATCAATACAAAAAGTAAAAGCTTTTTCAGGACTATTAATAACTGACTGACCAATCTAGTTCTAAAAATTCTGAAGGAAGTGTACGGTAAGGAATCTGTTACACTAATTATAGTAGCATCAGCTAAATCATTACTGCATTGAATAATAGCTATACATTGTACATAGATTATACCAGAGCAAAATATATGCTTACAGCTATCAGCTGTGTTTTATAATGAGCTTTCTCAATGGCAATATGGGAATTTCAAAGCTTGCTCCCACTTTCTCTTTGGTTTAACTTTCTGCAAGGAGATTGTTAGTTGCAGTTTCAGATCAAAAAGTAAAATGCCCTGGAGCCCTGGATGCCAGAGGAGATTTATGGCAGGTTGACCAGAGTCTTCAGTGAGATTCAGAAGATTTTACTGGTATTTTGTTATTAGATACATTTCCAAAGCCAGTAGGATTCTTTGTGATGCTGTTGAATTGCTTCAGTGTGACAGCACTAGTAAGCCTGTAACATGTTCTTACAATCCATAGGGAACAAGTACAAGAGCTTTTATGACGCTAATGCAAAAGTGCTTGGTGACTGAACATAGTCAAGGACATTACATGTTCAGGACAAGTCAGTATTAGAAATTCTGGGATAGTGCACATAAAGAAATTTAACTCTATATTTCAAATGGGCAATGAACAGTTTACATTCTCTGTGGTTAAGCCTGGTAGTCATACTGGGCAAGTGCACTTTTAATCTCTGAAGGTAACGTAGCACTCTGCCTTTTTCTCTGTGTTCCTATTGTTCAGACTTTTTTTTTTTTTTTTCTTTTCTCAAGAGCAGTTGTAGTGGTGTTAGGCCTCTGACGGTACTCCAAGACTTTGAGCACTTATTTGCTACATCTCCAGAAACATGCAATAGTTGAGGCAATTCTGCAGAGATCTGTGACAGAGCACAGTTTATGTTGGTAGCAAGAAACATGCAGAACTTGATACAGTACATGTATAGACTTGTACGTGTTCTCTTGCCCCAGGAAAATTTGAGTATTGCTTGATATCCATTGGTCAACTGTTTCAACACGTCTGTGGTTTGCCCTCTTCCCTACATCTCCAGCTTGCAGCTTCCCTAGTCTCTGTGGCTACACGAGTCAGCAATAGCCTCTTTCTTGCACAGCTACCACCAGTTTTTGGGCTGACTCCCAGATCAGCTCCAATGGTGTTTGGAGACTGTACCTATGCTATGGGCAGGGCTTTCCTTACAAAGCATCATGCTCCCTGAGCGTGGTTGCAGCAGCCAGAGAATGACGTAGGGCTGCTCTGTTTCCTGGCGTTCCTAAACTCCCTTCCTGCAACAGCCCCAAGACACCTCTCAGCAGGGAGAGGTGAGGGGACTGGGACTGCAGGGAGCACCCCAGAGCGGAGATTCACTGCAAGGATTTGCCAGCATGAGGAGCAGGACATGCTTCAGATAAACCACTCTTTAGCAGCCTTTCTGTCTCCTTCTCCCTCTCTCCTGCTTAATTTTTGAATTTAAATTGATTTAGTCTGAAGATTAACAACCCTCTCTCATTTGCTTACCAGACAAGCTTTCCTAACTGGTGTCAGGAACGGTATAAAAAGGTGAAAAGAAAAGGGAGTCAAGTTCTGCACCCAGTTTAGGTGTGTAGCATGACATAGGTAATTACAGAGAGTCTTTATCTGTTGCCTGGGACTGCTGCTGCTTCTCCATTCAGGACAACTTGGATTGTACTGCTTAACTTCATCAGGAGTTTCTCCTGATTTTGCCACCTGATTACTGGTTATCAATGTAACTTTGTACAGCTTCCATCTACCATGGAAAAGTATATATATTCCTGTTCTGGCAAAGGGAAGGAACAGTGTGTTATCACAGAAAGGGTATGGGGCTAAGTACCAATCCAAAGCTCAAAATGTCCTCCCTTCTCTCGTAAATAACTGCAGTTCAACTAATGTTATAAGAAGAGGAGGAAAGAACAGGGCTTCAGCAATAAAAAATAAAAGACTTCTCTTAAGCAGTGTTTCAGGAAAGTCAGGGCGTAGCAATTAAGAAATTTTCATCCTCTGTCCTTTCAAATACAAAATGAAGTTCCACCAAAATAAGTTTCAGGCAAATGATTGAGACCATTCTTTGTGTTTCTGTGTCTTCCCTTGCTATAAAAATGGACAAGAATGTCTCCGTTTATGTTTCAGTTTAAGGTTGAGTCATTTGCACCGAAACATCTTGATTTGTCAAAGCAAGCATTCATCTGGTCTATCTGACAATCATCTGTTTCTGAGCAATCATGAGATTTCATAGCAGATGGGGACTGTTTGCCTCATCTTTGCTAAGGGTGCAGGCCTTTGGCTGTATGGCATCTCCTGTGAAAGATCACATCTCTGCTGTGCTGCCCAGCTGACCCAAATGCAGTGTTCTGTGGAAATCCAGAGCTCACTGGACAACATGCTGGATGCCTCCTGTGCAACGGTGGGGAAGAGTATCCTTACAACTGGAAAGAGAAGCAGATTAAATAACTGACTAAACTTCCCACTACCATATGGTAGCAACCAGCATACAAAAAGCTTCACTGGCCACTAAAAAGTCCCAGAAGTAGATCTAGTCTAACAATGCAACACAGATTTTTGTTAAAATGTAGGTGCAGACATTTTCATACCCTGTAGTTATGCTGTCTTGTGTTCTCTGTCTTTCCAACTAGCCCTCCTTCTCCTGCACACATCAGTCAGTCACAATTATACAAACCTAACTGATAGTTCACATCAAAGAGCAAACCAGCGCATAAATCCTCACCACAATTCTGTCCGGTGACACAAGAAACATGAAAATACAACTTTTCACTGTTACCAATTTCTAAAAAGCAACAGTCTTGGTTATTTTAAATTTACAGGAAAAATATTTAAATACTTTTAAAAGTAACTTGTCTTTAAACTAGAGACTGTATCATTTTTAAAACATTATTTTTTCCATGTATAAACACACACATTTGTGAGAACATATGTATACATACACACAAACATAAAATGCTCTCCTTCCAGAAATGCTTTGGTCTGAACCAAGTCAATTTTAAAGACACGTCAAAGCAATGACATGGATTGAAGCAGAGTTACCAAATTCAAGATTTCAGAGTCTTAGGGTGGATAAATGCAGCATGATGAATAAATTAATTTTATATTATTCCTAAAACCTGAAAATGAATGCATCAACAAATGAAACTGCAACAGAGAGAGATAATTTGCTGTCTCAGTTCACTGTTACATTAATGGAAGAGTCATGCAAAGAGTGATAGTACTAAACAGTTTCAAATTACTTCATTAATGTTAGAGAAAGACCCAAAAGTGTGCATCTAGCAGTTTCAATAGCTGTAGTTAAGATTACAGGGGAAAGAAAAAAAAAAAGGTTTTCACTAAAATATAGATATGTATTTATGATGAGGAAAGTATCTCAAGGGATTTCATACTTAAAACTTGAAAGGGATTTGATACTTTGAAACCACCATCAAGGGGGCTGATTTTGTGGTTTGGTTTTTGTTTTTTTTATTTTATTTTATTTTCAGGGGGAAGTGAAGGGACTAGACTCTCATTTCTCTTTGCAGCACCTCTCTCTGCAGCCTCAAAACTTGTCATCTCACTTTCAGAGCCTTCAAAATTCTCTCACAGTTAGCATCTTTCCAACTCTGTAACCAGCCTGCCTTTCTCCTTACACCATTTTCTATAACACCAAACACCAGCTACTTCTTTTCATATATAAGTCCCTTACAGCCTGTCCTTCCTTCAGTTACATTTCATTATAAACAGATCAACTCACATGACTCATTGGGGTTTGAACATAATGTTTTTGGGTAATTTTTCTTATTTTTCAATTATCCTTGTATTTACTCTTTCCTCCTAACAGTTTTTCTGTAAAATTACATGCAGTCATTTCATTCTTCTTTTTTCAAATCCATGAGAGTCTATCCATAAGCTGCATTTTGCTACAAACTTAAGTCTCTTTTCTTCATAAACATGGGACTTGTTTTACTGAAAGTATGTTGGATTTTGATTCATTACCAATGCTACTGTCAGCTATGATCTGTGTGTTGCTGTTATTGTATCTAGCAAAAATCTCTTCCTTGTCTGTATTTTCTCATTTAGTATCAATTGGTCACCTCCTTCCTCCAGCTGTGTTAAGGCAACAATTTACATCATCTGTGCTTTGGGAGAACTCACTTCACAATACTTTTCCCATTTCAATTTACTGAATTAGGTTTAGAATATTCATATTAAATCAAGGGGAAATTTCTTCTCATCCTACAGAAAAATGTCATAACACTGAGTACTTTTGAAAGTCCACTTATTATCCTTTTTTCAGCAAAGAAGTTACACTAGTATTCGTAAAGGATTGTAAACAGAATTCAAGTTTACATTTCTCAAATTTGTTGCTTCTATCAGTGTATTTAGTAGAAGGAAACCATATTAGAAGGAAACCATAAACTTTTCCATCCCACATACTGTATGTGACATTTTTAGCACTTTTCCTTTACTAAAAAAAAAAAAAAAAAAAAAAAAGGCAGCTCATTCAGCTGCTTGTGTCTACATAGGGCAGTGCTAGTGCAAAAGGTGCTCTCAGGTGCTTTCTTAGCAGGCAGAAATTATTTCATGATACAGTTCTTATTTACCAAAAAAAAAAAAAAAAAAAAAAAAGCTAAAGGTTCTTGCAGGAAGACAAAACTCAGGAGGTACCAGATGTTGCCTGGAGTCACTTTTATTTGGGTCTGGACATCCATAAACTACCAATAAAACTCAGAGGTGAAGTTACCCATTTATAGTCCAAACCAATGAATTAGATGAAGGGTGACACTACAACTAGAAAAGGATTAACTGTTTTTTCTGCTTTCCATACTAATTAATTTCTGTATAGTCAGTCCATATGAAGAAGTGGATTGTTCATGGGAAACAGCTGTACTACCTCTCATTACGACTGCCAATTAAGTTCCTTTAAAAAGAGTACTTTACTGCTAAGACTCCATGATGATTCATTTGCAAGAGAGATATTTTTTTTTATTGAGTTACAACTCCAATTAAAAGAAATAACTGGGTAAACAGCAAGTTGTACTGCTTACCAAACATCTGTATATGCCTTTTTGCATATACACCTTTGCAAAATCATTCACACGGTTCAAATTGATTAGGAAGTTGTTCAACTCAAAGCCCAAAATACCTGGTTGAAGAGATAAATCATCATTTGTCTTAGAGTAAGTGTTGTCGACCACTTTGAAAAAATGCATACTTCCTGTCTTTTTTGTTTTGCTTTCTTCTCCTCTCCCTCTTGATCTCTGACAGGGTTAGAGGAAAAGTATTCTGATTATAAGGAACTAAAGCAAAATGTTGTAGCATTATTCAGTTTACAGAAGACCAGTTCTGTTAACTTTAGGTCACACTGCTAGGTCTGTTTCTTCTCCTAGGCTTTTCCTGAGGGAAAACAGATGACCTCTTGACAGAAGTTTGGTACAGTTGGTAGCTATGTCAAGAAGAGTTCAGGCTTCAGGAAAAGCCAGCTTGTTGGCTGCCAAATCTAATTATTATTGCTTTATTGAGCGTGCGTATGTTTGGAACAATGAATACATGCATTGTTATTAGTATGTTTAAAAAAAGGAAATGACAGCTAAATCATTAAATCTCTCATTATGTATTTCAACTTCAACTTTTTGTTCGGTGAGTATTCCTTTATATTAAAGCTTGTAATGCATTGTAAATTGGAAAAAAAACCAAACAAAAAAACAAGAAACAACCAAACAAACGAAACCCTGTTGCTTGCATTGTAACACTAATCCAAAATGCTTAATAGAGATGCATAAGCAGCCTAGTGTATGTTAAAGCACTTAGTTCAAAACTAGCTGATTCTCCTGAGCCTTACTTTGAAAATAGCTGGTAGAGGGGCTTGTAACAAAAACAAACAAACAAAAACCAGCCAAAGCTTTTTAGAGATTTTGAGTGTTTTGTTATACTTTCTGAGTATATTTGTCATCTCTGAAAGTGCTAAAAGTTGGATTACTATAAACTGTGTATTTGTAATATACACACACATTATTACAATATACTTTTTAGAAATATAATGTTCATATTAAAAATAACATTATTATTTATCAAGTGACTATTGGGTGCTTTCTCCTTAGAATTCTAGCTGTAATTTTTGTGGCAGTTTTTGAGATCACAACAAATTTCAAGTTGCTTTTTGGGTTTTTTTTTTTTGTTTGTTTTTTTAAATATTTACAATTCCTTTGAACTTGCCCCACAATTAAGGCTTCATTACAATGGCCCATTTTAACAGAATCTAATCTTTTATTTGCAAGAAGCTCACTGAAATGGCAAAATCCCAAACAGAATAAATACATATGTGCATTTTTCATAGCACCTTGATGAAAAGTGATTTAAAAGCAATGTGCATTTTAGCTTTGTCAAACTTGAATTCTTATGTAAACTTAGTTAACAGTGACCTGTTATGCTGCTGGATCAGCATATCTGACTGGTACACATTCCACTTGAAAAGTTATTCTCCATAAATAATTTTGTAGATTTGTGTCCTGAGACTGTGGAAAGCATTTGTTTGGATATCTTCTAAGGTGATAGCCTTGCAAAGTACAGGGCATGTTCTCTATGGGACTATACCAATACAGAGGTGGAAAAGAGTTTGCAAGCTTTTCCACCTGATTTCTTGTTTTGAATAGATATAACTATGCTGGATTTAGAGCAGCAAGAAACTCCTGGGTTTGGTAATGTAAATAAAGGCATAGATTTAGTCCAACAGGTCAAAGCTTTTGAGTCCATTCATATGATTTATATTTTGGCCCTGATCACTGTCTCTTTCCAACAGGCTGGTGATATACCTCTGTCTAGAAAGGAAGCTTTAAGACATATTATTCTACTCCAGTGCTTGTATTCTTCCTAATGATGGTTTAGGAATAGGCTTAGAATTCGTGAGTTAGCCCTCTTGTTTAAGATTTATTATGATCACTATCTATAGCTTCTTTTGTGATAGCGAGGATGTTTTCCACTGTACTTTTTGCTTTGTTTCAGTGGTACTGCAAGGCAGTAGAGGGGCAAAAGCTCTGGGGATGGCTGAACTATTATGTTGGAACTGAGAAACACTAACAGCCCAGAAACTAAACTTCTTTATAAGAAGTTTAAACAGACATCTCTGTTGCATTGCCTTTCAGCTACCAGAGAAGGAGTAGAAATATTCCTAATTATACTGAGCCAATTTTTTTCAGGGAAGAAAACAAGAGACACAGCATAAGAATTAGGTGTGATGAAATTAAAGTAATTCTTCTGTGACAAAGTTCTTCATTTACAGAAATCAAAGAAAAATTAAGATCACATTAAACTCTTATTTTGCACCATGAGCTACCTCCTTTTTTTAAAAAAAAAAAAAAAAAGAGTCTTGTAGGGACAATCTGCATTGCTTTGTATTATAGCTAAGACAAAAGCTCATTTAAAAACATTCCAGACCAACACAAGTACAAAAGAAAAACATAGGCATAGACCTAGAAATCCAATCCAAGAAACTCTTATTACTTATGGGACAAGGTGAAGCACAGCTTTCTCAAACGGTTTGGTCTCTTATTATTTCTGAATGTGGAAGGCCTCCATTGCTTTGGGAAAAAATGTAAAATTGGAAAAAAAAATTCTTAACTAAGTTTTACAAATCCCCTTAAATAGCTCTTAAGGTCTCACATGTCATGAAATTAGGAGCTGAGGATTACTGCCCTTTTACTGCCCTGAAAGTACTGGAAAGCTATGCCTCTGTATTTCTATGTGTGCACCTTTTCAGGCTTCCTAAGTTTAAAATTATACTATATTACTGTCATGAAAGACCCCAGGAAATACATGGAGAAGAAAAAACCTCACTGTTGTGGTTTAGCCCCTGTCAGCAACCAAGCACCACACAGCTGCTTGTTCACCCTCCCCCCGTGGTGGGATGGGGAGACAATGGGAATGGTAAAAGTAAGAAAATTCATGGGTTGAGATAAGAAAAGTTGAATAATTGAAATATAATAATAATAATTGTACTGAAAATTGTAATGAAAAGGAGAACAAGAGAGAGAAACAAAACCCAGGAAAAAAAATTAAGTGATGCAACCACTCACCACCTGCCAAATGATGCCCAGCCAGTACCCAAGTAGCGATCACTGCCCCCCAGCCAACTCCCCCCAGTTTCTATACTAAGCATGATGTCATATGGTATGGAATAGCCCTTGGGGCAGTTTGGATCAGCTGTCCTGGCTGTGCCGCCTCCCAGCTTCCTGTGCGCCTGGCAGAGCATGGGAAGCTGAAAAGTCCTTGACTAGCATAAGCAGTACTTAGCAACAACTAAACCATCAGTGTGTTATCAGCATTCTCATACTAAATCCAAACCACAGCCCTATGCCAGCTACTAGGAAGAAAATTAACTCTATCCCAGCTGAAACAGGACATTCACATTTTGCCAAAGAGAGAAATTATACCATAAAACATGTTTGGCTTTCATAACATATGCTTACATTCAGTCCGGGGGGGGGGGGGAGGAGGAGGGAGGGGGAAGAAAAAAAAATCCACTCCCTAACAATAGCAATACCAAACAAAACCACTCGCCAAGTCTGTGTTTATATTCACCCCTACATCAGTACCTGTTTCCTAGCCCACAGGCTCTGTTTCCAGGCAACTCATGTATGCTTACCTCTTTCATATTACTCATACACTGCAGACTTTCCAGTGCATTAACCTGCAATCTTCCTTCTTTCTGTAACACCTGCCTCACATACAGTCCTTGTATGCTTGCAACAATCTCGTGCACTTTCTCTGACATATATTTGTCAAAAAATAATCCTTTTAGGACTTTAAGTTGTCTAGCTTATATTTTAATTCTGGTTTTCACCTGCTACATCCAAGAACACTTTCCTGCCATAGAGCTACTACTCACAAAGCTATCTTAATTATGTTAATCACTCTCTCCCAGCTAATACAATTAACTATAATTAGCTGATCCCTTTCTTCCTATACTTTGTTCCCCCAGGGGGATTAGTAGTTATTAAACTAGATGAATACCCAATCCCTCTCGCATGGTTGTCTCCCAAGAAGAGCCCTAGGGCAGAAAGGCAGGAGATGCATCACCCACGCTCTGGCTTGACCCAGCCTGAATGAACAGCAGAAGTCCCTTGAAGAGGCATTGATGGAAAATGTGTGTTCCATTATAATCACTTAACATGGAGTATGGAAACCATGGCACAGTAATCTGCTTAATCATTAAAAAGTATGTTAAGTCTGCTGTGGATTTTCCTGGAGTACTAAGATGGTGTTTGTCATTAGCCCTGCTGCAGAGGAACATATTACAGCTACCAGTGCACAATTCTATTCATACTGGAGATGAAACTACCCCTTACATGTATGGAACTGATTGTCTACTGCCTGGCATACAGTGTAGTCATGTGCAGTTAGATGAGTCACAAAACTGCAGTCATTTACAGTAAATGACTTGCAAAGGAATCATGCCCTCTCTAGCATTATTGTTCTGTGGCCATTTTGCATTGTAGCTGCTAGTGACCACATTGCTAAAGCAATCTTCAGAGATCTCATATGATATTTCTCTGTAAATATTGTCATCACCCATTGCATAGACACATTTCTCACCAGCTAGAAGTTCCAAATGTTTTTGCACAGGCATGTATAAGATCTACAGAGGATGCAAATGTATTTAAAAAAAAATATTGAAAAGGTAATTTGGCTACTCTGGATGACGTGGAAATACATGATGCAGCAACACAATGCTTTTTGAAAGCCTGGTATAATGGAACAAGGAAAACAGGTGAATGTTTCTCAAAAGAATGCTTATCACCACTGAACAGAGGTACCTGAAACTAACTGACAAATAGAAGAAGATCAGTAAAAGTACTATTAAAAAGGGAAATATAAAATAGTAAATGTAAAAAATACGTATGTCAGGAGCAATCCTCAATTAGCAGGATAATGGGAGATGACAATAGTCTGCTTCAGCTTAAGCTCCTCTGGCTGTTACTGATACTGTTCCTCATTTCCTGCCATTTTTAGACTCAGGGTAAGTGCTTTTAAACTCAGTACATGTACAAATGATCATAGTAGGTATAGTGATACAGTGCCAGATTTGAAAGTGTACATCTGCCTATCTCATCCTGAGTCATATTCTTTGCATACTTTACCATTCCGATAATTTTTACTGTTGTGACTGTAAATTCAGGCTGTTGACAGTGAAAATTGTAAATGGCCATGCTCCAGGGACAGAAAACCTACTCATACAGCTCAGCCTCAGGGAGGAATTTCAAGCTGAAATCACAAACTGATTTGAATACTTACTGCCATAATTCATTTGTGTATTTAATGACCCCTGTGAATGTGACTACAGGGAGAAGTGACAGTTTCAGGTCCATAGTTTACATGTTCCAAGGCATATGTATTGCAAATTTAAATGTTTCTTCTCATGGACAGCTTTACAGTACTGGAGGGGGAGAGTGGGAGGAAGGTATGTAGAATGAGAACACAGCAAGAGACAGAAAAGATCAGCAGATCATGCAGTGGTAAGGGTGAGTCAAGCAGAGTTAAACCTTTGAGATTGCCCAGAGATGAATTAAGAGCCTAGAACATTTTCTGAATGTATGTATGTCTGTCTGTCTGTATATGTTCCTGTGTTGTACTCAAGGTCTAGTTTCTCAGCAAAGAGGAAACACAATTTATATATAAAAGCCAAGACTTTATTGTTGATATAATTGATGTTTTAATAGTCTAATCCAATAATCATTAATAATCCTGATCTATTTAATATAGAAAAAGAAAGAATACTTCAATACAGAAAAAAATCTCAGTAATAATACAGTTAAAATTGTTATACATACACTTAGTTTCTACCCTTTTCCTGGTGTAACGCTCACCCTTCCACTGCTCCTCTAGATTCTAAAGTTGGTGGTTTCACTCTGGTGGTGGTGATAGGGTGTTACAGGGAGCTGTTGGCACCTGGAGTCCTTTATAGGAATTTGATGTTCATCTTGGTGGTTTCTTCTTCCTCACATTAGGGATCCACATGGGGTCATATTTATGTGTTTGCCAACACGCTTTTACACCTTGCTATTTCTTCATTGGCCTGTGTTTCCACATTACATTCAGATTCATTATATGGTGCATTTTACATATGTTGGACATTTCTTTTTTACTCTCTTATTTATCCTGAAAATTTTTTTCATCCTGCCTCAGGTCTGCATTTCTTTGGCCATTGGTGAGTTTATAGCTGCGGGGCAGCCAGTGCCAAAAATGTGGCCCTTCTCCTATCATCCCATACCTGTACCCCTCTATGCCACATTCTGTTTCTGTGACTCCACTTCTTAAGCCTCTGCAATTGTACCTGGCCTTTATTTCTCTGAACTACTGCTTTATACTATCCATATAAAACCATGGTAACATAAGCAGAAATAAAACAAATTAGCCATAACCACTTACTCAGAAGGAGACAAAGCTGCAGGCAGGTCAATAAAGGTTTGCATATTACAGGGCTAAAGGGTTACAGTGTGTATTATAAAGATGTTAATTGTTGGTTATTCACTGTATGTATAGATATATGTAAGCCTTTGTGTATATACATATATTTATATACATATACACACATATATGTATATTAACACTGTTTTCTACATTGCCTTTTTGCAGACTTGCAAGTGTATGCTTTTGGAAGACTAAGACACAAAGTTTTACATTCATATTTTTTGCGTGACATCAGCATATTCCAGAAAATAGTTCCTTCCACATTTCTATGGGGAAATTACCCCTTGCTCCAAATTCTTGATACTTAAGTTATAATTGCTGGTGTTTCGTTGCATATTGGTTGAATTGTCACAAGCAAACCTAATGGAATCCACATTAGCATTAATGCATTCTAGCTCATAGCACATGATAGACCACTTCTAAATTTGGCTGAAAGTATTTTTATCTAACCTGTAAATTTAATTTATCCTGAAGAGCAAAGTACCTTAATCTTAACTTACTGGGAAAACATACACACAGAGATGAACTTTAGAAATAATTGTTTAATTCACAACTTAACTTTTTAATATCTGTCTGAGAATGGAATCTACTGTAAGAGACAGTGTAGTTTCAGTATGACTTACCGTTTTCACCTCTAGCCAAAAATACTGTCACACAATGAAAACAGAATCTGACATTAAAACACAGCCTTGATATATAGTAGGGTATGCTGGAAGTGTCGGAGCCTTTGAGTGTCACCATGATTAGTGATACAGAACAGAACAGTAACAAGATGAGTCAGAAATGGGACACCTGTGAGTCGGTGGAAGTTACTCAGAGATTAGGGGCACAGGGGACATAACAGAAAGAAAGAAACACTAGAATGGAGGAAAAGTAAAAAGAATTTAATTTAAAGAAGTAACATTGGAAGCAGGGGGAGTTGGGACTTAAAAGAAGTCTAAAAGGTAGCCTAGGAGAAGTGACTTACAATAGATGTGTCAGAACAGAAGGAGCATGTGGAGGAGGCACCTCTCCTCTAATACAAGGCTACTGACACATATCTTTTGCCTTTCCATTTGTGCCCTCCAAAGAAGTAACTTTACTTGTCTGCAGAGACATGAATACTAACCCTTATTTCAGATGAAAGGAGCCAGTTAGCAAAGAGTACTCATTAAAATGTCTAAAGCTAATCTGGTTTCTTTAGACCGAAATACATACATAAAACATTTATAGAAGTAGTGGAGGCAGCTGACTGAAGGAGGCAGGAACAACCAGCCTGCAAAAGGCTGAGGAGCTGCCAGAAACCTCATAGCCAGCACCACAAAAGGATACATTTGTCAATGAGAGTCTTGCAGAAAGTTGTCCTGGTACCAAGGGTACAGGAAACTTCTACTATGCAGTACTGTCCTCTGGGTAGCTAACTACATACCCACCCCTGGAGAACAAAAACTACAGGAAAATCAGTGTTGAAAGAAGGTAAATACTAGAAAGGAAGAAAAAAGAAAGAAAAAACCCAACCAATAAAAAAAACCCAAAACAACAGAAAGAGACAAAGTGTATCAGCAGTTATACTTTGTATGGAAATCATAGTATCGTTTAGGTTGGAAAAGACCTTTAAGATCATCCAGTCCAACCATTAACCTAACACTACCAAGTCCACCACTAAACCAGTTAAGGGTAGAGGAATAATTTCATGTTTCCTGGCTTGGTGGCTGGATTATTTTTTAATGAAACTAAAAAGTAGGAATCATTAAGGTTGGAAAGGACCTCTAAGATCATCAGTCCAACCATCAACCCAACACCACCATGCCTACTAAACCATATCACAAAGTGCCACGTCTACCTGTTTTTTGAACACTTCCAGGGATGGTGACTCCACCACCTCTCTGGGCAGCCTGTTCCAATGCTTGACTACTCTGTCCATGAAGAAATTTTTCCTAATATCCAATCTAAACCTCCCCTGGCACAGCTTGAGCCCATTTCCTCTCATCCTATCACTAGCTACATGGGAGAAGAGCTCAACACCCACCTCGCTACAACCTCCTTTCAGATAGTTGTAGAGACCGATAAGGTCTCCCCTCAGCCTCCTCTTCTCCAGGCTAAACAACCCCAGTTCCCTCAGCCGCTCCTCATAAGACTTGTGCTCCAGACCCTTCACCAGCTTCATTGCCTTCTCTGAACACGCTCCAGCACCTCAATGTCTTTCTTATACTGAGGGGCCCAAGACTGGACACAGTGTTCCAGGTGCGGCCTCACCAGCGCTGAGTACAGGGGAACAATCACCTCCCTGCTCCTGCTGGCCACACCATTCCTGATACAAGTCAGGATGCTGTTGGCCTTCTTGGCCACCTGGGCACACTGCTGCCTCATGTTCAGTTGCCTGTCAACCAACACCCCCAGATCCTTTTCAGCCAGGCAGCTTTCCAGCCACTCTTCCCCAAGCCTGTAGCGTTGCAGGGGGTTGTTGTGACCCAAGTGCAGGACCCAGCACTTGGCCTTGTTGAACCTCATACAACTGGCATCAGCCCATCAATGCAGCCTGTCCAGATCCCTCTGCAGAACCATCCTACACTCGAGCAGATCGACACTCCCACCCAGTTTAGTGTCCTCTGCAAACTTACTGAGGGTGCACTCAATCCTCTCATCCAGATCGTTGATAAAGATATTAAACAAGGCTGGGATAGGCAAGGAAGGCTCTGTACGTTAGGGAGTGTTTTGATTGCATAGAGCTCAATAGTGGTGATGATAAGGTCAAGTGCTTATGGGTAAGGATGAGGGGGAAGGCCAACAAGGCAGACGTCCTGCTGGGAGTCTGTAATAGACCACCCAACCAGGATGATTGAGAGAGTTGGGGTTGTTCAGCCTGGAGAAGAGAAGGCTGCGAAGAGACCTTATTGTGGCCTTTCAGTAATTAAAGGGGGCCTACAGGAAGGATGAGGGCAATCTTTTTAGCAAGGCCTGTTGTGACAGGACAAGGAGTAATGGTTTTAAACTAAAGAAGGATAGATTTAGACTAGACATAAGAAAGACATTTTTTACAATGAGGGTTGTGAAGCACTGGAACAGGTTGCCCAGAGAGGTAGTGGAGGCCCCATCCCTAGAAACGTTCAAGGTCAGGTTTGATGGGGATCTGAACAACCTGATCTGGTTAAAACTATCCCTGCTCACTGCAGGGGGGTTGGGCTAGATGACCTCTAAAGGTCCCTTCCAACCCAAAGCATTCTATGATTCTATGATTCTATGATTCTATGATGAAGAGATAGATGAAGCATTCTATAAGCGGCTGGCAAAAGTCTCACAATCACTAGCTCTTGTTCTCATGGGAGACTTCAATTTGCTGGACAGCTGCTGGAAATACAACACAGCAGAGAGGAAACAGTCTCAGAGGTTCCTGGAGTGTGTGGAAGATAACTTCCTGACACAGCTGGTGAGTGAGCCTAACAGGGGAGGTGCCTCGCTTGACCTGCTGTTTACAAACAGAGAAGGACTCATGGGAGGTGTCATGGCTGGGGGTCGTCTTTGGCTTAGTGACCATGGTATGATAGAGTTTTCGATTCTTGGCGAAGTAAGAAGGAAGGCCAGCCAAATGACTACCAAGGACTTCCGGAGGGCAGACTTTGGCCTCTTCAGGACACTGGTTGGGAAAGTCCTTTGGGAGACAGTCCTGAAGGGCAAAGGGAACCAGGAAGGCTGGGTGTTCTTCAAGAAGGAAGTGTTAAAGGCGCAGGAGTGCGCTGTCCTGATGTGCCGTAAGACCAGCCGGCGGGGAAGACAACCAGCCTGGCTGAACAGGGAGCTTTTGTTGGGGCTCAGGTAAAAAAGGAGAGCTTAGCACAGAGGGATCTGGACCTGGACAGGGTGGATCGATGGGCCGTGGCCAACTGTATGAGGTTCAACAAGGCCAAGTGCCGGGTCCTGCACTTCGGTCACAACAACCCCATGCAACGCTACAGGCTTGGGGAGGAGTGGCTGGAAAGCTGCCTGGCCGAAAAGGATCTGGGGGTGTTGGTAGATAGCCGGCTGAACATGAGGCAGCAGTGTGCCCAGGTGGCCAAGAAGGCCAACAGCATCCTGGCTTGTATCAGGAATGGTGTGGCCAGCAGGAGCAGGGAGGTGATTGCTCCCCTGTACTCGGCGCTGGTGAGGCCGCACCTGGAACACTGTGTCCAGTCTTGGGCCCCTCAGTATAAGAAAGACATTGAGGTGCTGGAGCGTGTTCAGAGAAGGGCAACAAGGCTGGTGAAGGGTCTGGAGCACAAGTCTTATGAGGAGCGGCTGAGGGAACTGGGGTTGTTTAGCCTGGAGAAGAGGAGGCTGAGGGGAGACCTTATCACTCTCTACAACTACCTGAAAGGAGGTTGTAGTGAGGTGGGTGTTGGTCTCTTCTCCCAAGTAGCTAGCGATAGGACGAGAGGAAATGGGCTCAAACTGTGCCAGGGGAGGTTTAGGTTGGAAATTAGGAAAAATTTCTTCATGGAAAAGGTGGTCAAGAATTGGAACAGGCTGGCCAGAGAGGTGGTGGAGTCACCATCCCTGGAAGTGTTCAAAAAATGGCTAGATGTGGCACTTCGGGATATGGTTTAGTCTAGTCTACCCTTGATTGGTTTAGGTGGGCTTGGTAGTGTAGGTTAATGGTTGGACTGGATGATCTTAAAGGTCTTTTCCAACCTAGACGATTCTATGATTCTATGATTCTGAAGAGCTTAGAGCCATCCAATGCAGCACTCCAGTCATGAAAGTTATCCCACCATGTTTCTGTGATGGCAACTGAGTTGTAGCTATCGTGCTGCACAATGGCTTCCAGCTCCTCCTGTTTGTTGCCCATGCTGCATGCATTGGTGTAGATGCACTTGAGCTGGGCTATCAATTTCACCCCCAATGTTGCCATGCCACCTTCGGGCTCCTCTCTAGTGAGGCTGTTTATATCCCCCTTCCCCTTTGAACCTAGTTTAAAACCCTCTCAATGAGTCCCTCCAACTCATGAGCAAGAGTCTTTTTCCCCTTTGGAGACAGCTGAACTCCATCTGCTGCCAGCAGGCCCGGTGCCATGTAAAGTTCCCCATGATCAAAACGACCAAAATTCCACCAATGGCACCAGCCTCTGAGCCGCTTGTTAATCAGCTGGGCTTTCCTGTTCCTTTCAGTATTCTTCCCTGCCACTGATGGGATTGAGGAAAACACTACCTGTGCTCCTGATCCTGCAACCAATCGCCCCAGTGCCCTCAAGTTCCTTTTGATCACTTTTGGATTTCTCTCCACAACCTCATCACTGCCAACCTGCATAACCAACAGTGGGTAATAATCAGAGGGCCGTACCAGATTGAGGAGTTTCTTAGTAATGTCTCTAACCCGGGCCCCAAGGAGACAGCAGACTTCCCTGTGGGATGGATCTGGACGGCAGATTGGGCCCTCTGTTCCCCACAGGAGGGAATCACCTACGACAATTACCCTCCTTTTTTTCTTAACAGGGCGAGTCGTAATGTGTGGGGCTGACTGACTCACCCCAGGCAACCCCCTGGATGGACCTTCACCTACCTCCTCACTTGCCTGGCCCTCAACTTCCAGACCCCCATATCTGTTGTGTAAGGGCAGCTGGGGAGGTGAGGGAGGCTGGGAGGGGATTCGTCTGTTGCCTTGAGCAGGCACCTGTTTCCATCCCCCGCTCCGTCTCTTAGGTCCCCTCCTTCTGCTTGCTGGTAAGAGGGCAGGGGATTCTCTGCTCCTTGTGGGGCCTCCGCCTGCTGCCCTGGCCCCAGCGATGGTGGGGTGCGGCTCCACCAGTCTGTCTCCCTCTCGCACTCCCTGATACTCCTCAGCCTTTCCACCTCCTCCTTCAGCGCTGCCACCAGGCTGAGCAGACGGTTCACCTGGTCACACCGAAGACATTTGCCGTCTCTGCTGCCCTGTGGTACGAGCGACAGGCTCAGGCACTCCCTGCAGCCGGAGACCTGGACAGCTGCGTGTTGTGCGGGAGCTCCGTCTGGGTCGCCACATTCCTTCTGGTGACGGCTTTTGGCTGAGTGGAAACCACAGCTGCCAGGTCCTCTCCTGGGAGGGCGATGACCACGAGTTGAGTTTCCCTTTAGAGCCAGGAGAGCCGCACCCTGTTTGCCCACCCTGGTCGCTCGCGCTCCCTGAGGGCCGCTCCTGTAGGTGAGGGGGTTTAGGCCCCCGTCGCTCCTGTCCCTGCCCACGCCGAGTCAGCTGCCTCTCCTCAGGAGCTCGCTCTTTGCTGCTGGGGGGGCCGGGGCACCCTCTCTCTCCCTGCGCTTTTGCCCTTGCACTTTTGCCACCAATTTGATGCTTTAGGGAGGGTCCCCCATCGCGAACCTCCGCTCTGGAGCCCTTCACCTTGCTGGCTTCTAATCAGACCACTGCTAGGAAGTTTGGAAAATCCTACTCTATATACAGGCATGTACATACATTTACCAGTGGAAATGAATCATTCTATTAACAATGAAAATAGGGAAAGTTGCAGTGGATTGTAATGTGGATTTCCTGACGTATAGCAAATTTTAAGTATAGGCTGTGACATTTCCATCCATACAGGTGCTCACAGGACTCCGCCTCTTTTCTCAATCTTATTTGAAATTGGAGAGCTAAGGGGAAAAATCTCACTAAAGAACACATCATTGTAATTCTATGTAAAAGGTTGTATTCACTCGAAAAATTAGACTGTGATAGCAATATGAATGCTTGTGGGTGTTGAACATGAGTATGGCACATATATATGTATAGATATAGGTATAGATATATATGTATATGCATATACATGAATATCCAAAAATATCCCTATATACATATATATAAAATTGCATAGTTTATAAATTTAATTTTATTATCATAGATTTTTATTCAGCAACTTCAGGCTCAAAAATCAATGCTTATTTTAAATCTTCAAACTACAAGTGCTACAGCAGTGCTGAGTATTATGGAGAAATTTTTTGTATAAAGAAATACTATCAGAAAAATTACTTAACATATTTTATTCTGTTTTGTTAGATAAAAAATGAATAAAAGATGTTGATGGAACCTAAAGGAATTAATCATCATTCTTACTCTTTCCCTCTTCATTGGGATTCTCATAATATATCTTTCTGCTTAGCTCAGTGCTATGTGGACTGCAAATATGATTTATAACAATCTGTAACTTGCAAAATTCCTTAAAGCAGAGGATGTAATGAGCTAGTATTTGTACATAGAGCAAGTCTTCAATAATAATCCTAGCTGAGGGAAATAGATAACCTGTTAAGAAATCTCCTGTACTGAGGTCCTCAGTAGAGGAGGATCAGGTTGTGGAACATTTAAACAAATCGGACAGACATAAGTCCATAGACATGATGGGATGCTCCCACAAGTGCTGAGGGAGCTCTCCAAGGTAATTGCAAAGCTGTTCCTTATTATTGTTGTTTTCAGAAATCTGCACTGTCTTTATTTTATTCTTGTTTTCAAAACTCTGGAATTCATGTGATAAGTCAAAACACTGTGAATAACTGAATACCTATGAATTAGCTAATCCTTCTTACTATTTTATTGTGGCAGCTGATTACAAACAAATTAAATTCAAATGCAGCATGTATAAATTACATATAGTCATTACTTTAACACATACTAATACTCATATAATTAATAATAATTATAAACAGTAATTTAAAATCCTAAACAATGTGTGACAATTTCCTTATAGTGTGAACTCATAATGTAACATTTCTTCAGCATTTGTTTTCAAATTCATCAGCATGCTTAAAGTTCAGCACGTAATTTGCTGATCATAGCTTTTGAACATACTCTGCTCTCTCTTTTCATTTTTTTCTTTCTCATCCACACACATGGAGTACGATCTCATCAAAGACATATAAGACCAGTCGTTCTGTATGTGAAACAAAGCTTGCAGATAGTTAATAGAAACAACAAAGTTACTTGGTGAAATGTAAGCCATACTATCATATTACATAGAACTGCCTAGTTGCTGCTACCTAATAATGCACTGTTTTATCTCATTTGGGGATTTTTGATTCTAATGTGAAACATTTGATATTATTATTACTAAAAATCATTAAAAAAAAAGAAAAAGAAAAAAATGGCAATGGTCTTGACAGGAGAGACAGATAGGATATTTCTGTATTACTTATAGTGGTCTGGAATACTGGTGCAGCACATGTTCTTGAAATTAGATATAGGACTAATGATAACTGAAGTGTCAGCTACTGTTAATCCTTTAATTATTGTCTTGATGAGAAAACATAGCAATGCAGGTTAATTTGCAGAAGTAAAGTTATTTGCAGGTTAGAAACTGACTCTGGCCAAGAGATTATGACCATCAATATATTTAATTAAATCCCATGTATGAGTGAACTGCTTTATGTACATATTTGTATATTTGGTTTATTGATTCAGTAAAAAGGTACTGAAAAGCAAAAATGTTCTGGGTCTGGCTATCTGAATTGTTATCATATGCATTTAAGAATAAGTGAACAGAATCAAACCAGGTCTCAGAATTTGCACGGAACTGTGCAAATGATCTGAATCAGGCTTTTTAATTACAAGCATTAGAGGATGGAGGAAGAGCTTTATGCATTAGTATAATAAAAGTAGCTTTGCCCCAAGCACTGGTTTTGAAAATCATAGAAGACATTTTTCTTGCTATACTATCAAAGGTTCAGGTGAGTCAGTGGGCACTTAGTGTACTAATTAGAACTCACCATCGAGGGAATGCAAAGATCATGACTGCAGCACCCTCATCCCCCAGGCTAACTCCATTATTGACCTTTCCTATACAGGTGTGGCCTCTGCATCTTTGTTTCAAAGAAATTTTGGGTAGACACTGCAGAAAACAACAAAGGCTCTAGAGCACTATGCCAGGTGAACAGCTGAAGGAGTATTGCACCAGAATGTCTTCTTAGAAGTGTCTGAAATTCACACCTTCAAAATAAATATTTGCAAATACTTCAAATTTTAAATTAGCAACACTTATTCTGAAAATTGACATTAAAGATTATAACCTATTTTCAAGAAACTCTAGTGATCAACATGTCAAAATGTGTATATGGTAAAGTTTTCCTTGATCTTGGATATTTTAAAAAAACTTCAAAATAGTTAATATCTGACTTGTCTGTGCTCTTCTATTTGACTTGTTAGTATTAAAACATACTACTCTATTTTCAATCTCTTTCATGTTTACAGTCTCTTCAGTTACAGAAGAGATACTGTATATATTAATTCCACAGAACTTCCTAGAAGTTAGACATTTGAAGTCTGTTAGAAAAAGGTGGAGACACAAGTGATCTTCACTGAAGATTACTGGTATCAAACTCTCTCTACCTTGAAGCTGTTCATTTGTTTGCTTCTACTATGCCTTTACAAGGGAACAAAAAAGATCTCTCAAATATATTTTAAAATTTTCCCTAGGAATTGCTGCCTTTCAACTTGGTGTCACAAGTCAACTTGATGAGCCTTCTGTTATGAAAAGAGAGAGACTCTACTCATTAAACTACTAGTTTAAACTGCCTAATTCTTTTCTCACTTTTTATTGTATTGGGGTTTGGAAAAGCAAAATATGTGTTATTATGATGAGGTTTTGATCTATAATTCTTCAGCAAGTGTCTAGACTTAAATAACTTAGGTCAAAAGGGAGCACTAATCTTAATGACCTTCATTCCAAACAGACTTCCTGAAAGGACTGGATGTTGAATATGTTATGACCCTTGAAATGGTTGATCTTTTCTAAATATTGTCAAGGGAGAAATTTAAAATAGTAAGAGTTGTGGGGTATTCCTTAAATACTATTTGTCATCTCTAAAGAGTAACTTCCAGGATTTTATAAACAGATATATCCATTGACTGATATGCCTGAGAAACTTTAATCTTAGGGAGATTGGTAGAGGTGAGGAAAGAGGAACCTTAAAGAACTGTTGTAACAGAATGGTAAATGGGATTCTAGATGGAAGAGAAACTGCATGGAATACTCTGGAAACACTGCAGTTGCTAACAATAATCCAGTTTCACTCAGTGATTTCTAGAATTATGAAATCAGTGCTCCAGCTCCCAGTGTTTGGAGAATTTTCCTAAGAGAATATTCAAAGAAAAGGACTTTGCAACTAATTTATGACTTAGAACTAAGCTGGCTGTCTAAACATAAAAATCCAGTTAAAATTACAGTGAGTGTCCAGAACACAGGTATTTTTCAACTTACGTCTCTGAGGATTTAGCATTTACGTAACACACCTAATGTTCTCCCAACACGGACACCGTTGGCCATCTCACAAGATTGAATTGTTATTTTCTGCTGCTATAGTGGTGACAGCACTCGTTTAGGAGTATGCATGCTGATTTTCTCTCTGGCATACCCTGGCCCTCATCCATAACAGTGCAGTGGGTGTGGGCTTCACATCTCTTACTGAAACCACTATGATTAATTTGTCCAATGAGAGGAAGCCTGCAGAGGGTGCATGAGTGTGTGCCCTGGAAATACCAAGTTCTGGAACAAGGAGTTTGCATGCCTACAGCAATTTTAAATTCCTTTACAATAGACAACTTAGGCATTTCAGAACCTAAATCCTGTGGTTGGAACCAGCTCCAAAACTTGTTTTACAATGGTTGCTACAAACAAAGGGACTTTTTTAAGTTTGCTGTTGTAAATGTCTTTGTAAGAAATGAAAAGATTAGATGGTGCCAGCAGCCTTCTCTCATCTCCACCATTTTGCGGATCTTCCTATGCAGTGAAAAGTTCACACACACCTATGAGTCACAAGCACATAAACGTTCATGTTGAAAACTCTCCAGATAAGGTCTTCACCTTCTATACACATTAAAGCTATCTGTGTGCTCTTCACAAAAGTGTGATCCTAGATGCAGCTGGACACTGACAAAGCCTGTAAGAGCCTTACTGCCCTGGGCTGCTCTGCATGGGCAGGGGAGCCAGGAGCTGAGGGTGACAGCAGGGCAGGCCCAAGCAGGGCAGGCACACCAACAAGGACTGCCATCTTGAAGAACCAGAGCAAGTTGAGGTCTAGGGGTGGTAGCCAGGGCCAGCCAGTAGTCCAGTGACTGCCAAGCAAGTCCATACTGAGAACAAGCTGGAAAGTCAAGTCAGCAGATTAAGATTCATATCACCAAGAACAAGCAAAGTTGCAAAATAACTCAGACAAGGAGCAAGGACAACTGGACCATTAAATCATACAAATACTTATGACTCACCTTCCCTGTATGCATTTAATTCTGGAGAGTGATGAAGCAGAAAATAATAGGATTAATAACAAAATTAAAACTTTAACTGCTAATTATTAATATAAATTAATCATTAATAATTATAAATTTTAATAATAGGTTAATATTGGAAATAAAATAATAGAGAAATAATAAGATTCCCCAAACTGGGAATTCCACATGGTTTTCAAAATAACTGTTGCCATAATTAACTTTATTGTAATTTAGGAAAGCTGATCTCAAGTTTAGTTTCCAGTCTTTACATTACTCACAAGCAGATTTTTGTAGTGATTTTAATTATTCATAATAATGAGTCACCACTTATGCAAACACATTTTTAAGCCTGTGGTTCCTTTGGGCACTTCTTGTAATGTCTTCTCTGAGAATTCATACTTTACCATCAGTACCTTAGGGCTGGCATATTTTTATTTCTGTAGCCACACTGTATAGTCTGATGACCTAACTGTATAATTGAGAAGCAAGAATAAAGCTTGAGTAAAGCACAGCCAATATGCACACAGTCATGCAAATCATGCAATTTTTTTATGTTGATCGTGACATTCTGCTTTCCAAGTTTATGCATTTTGCTATGCACCTGTTTTCTATGACCCAAGGTCTTTAGTGCTTTAGCTAGACAACTTTTGTCAGCTGAAGTGTTGATGTTTCTGCTACAAATTGGTTTGCATGTTTACTTCCCCTGAAGTACTTAAGAAAGGATCTGTATTGTCCCTCTCTAAGTAGTGAGGAAATATTTCAGTATTAAGCTTTATTACATTCCTAGCTTCTTCCTTAGTATTTCCTCTTTACCACCTGCTTGGCTTCATATTGTTTGTTCTCTTTGTCTCTTAATTTAAGCTTGCTAATCACCTGTTAATGCAGTTGCAGTGAAACATCCCTCGCATGAAACCTCATCAGCTACCTCATTACCAAATCTTATTGAAGTCACTCCACCTATTATCACCTGGCCAAATTTCCATTATGTTTTGTCATTGAGACTGGGCAAGGAGAGATTAAGTTACATGAACACTGATAGGAAATAGACAAAATAATTTAATTTAACTTAACCTTGGTACAATAAATAAATGTTTCACCACTTGAAAATATAGACTTCAGTTTACATTACACTTAACAAAGGCTTCTGTTTACTTGCCAGTGTAGCTGGATATGACATTCAGCTACTATTAATGTATGCAGCAGCCAAATCAAGTACGTGTAATGAAGTATTCAGAAAGACTAACGACTCAAAACAGTTTCTGGCATTAGAGGATATAAGACAAATATGCAATTTAGTAATAATAACACTTATTAGCATTTTAGATCTTGGGTTAATGGTTATTTGATCTCCTCATCTTACACTGAGGCAGGAAATAAGCACCGCATAAAGAAAAGGCACAGGTCATGGTGTCAGCATATAAAAGTGTCAATTTTTATACAGTTCTATAGTTCTCCCTGTATAAAACTGTATTTTTTCCTATAGGTAAAGTCCTTAGAACAACTGTGAGCCTGTTCTTATTTAAAGGTAAAATTTGCGCTGCAGATGTTAAATAATAGTCAAATGAAAGTTTCATGGTCTTTGTAACATTTTCAAGAGATGAATATTCTCCTTCCTCAAAGCTATTAATTAGAAGAAATATAATTAGGTATCATACGTTAATGGACATAATCTTCAAGGAATGCAACTGGAATACTAAGAAATAATGAAAGCAATGTGAGTACAAGCACTTAGCCTTCACAATCTAATCCATGCTTTGCAGGAAAGAACTGCAGTCAGCACAATATTTAAACTCTAAACAATATATTGCTCATGAAGGCTGTCAACTGATTGCCGTGGTGAGTGGACCCATTTGTTTGCTTCCTCTGCAGAAGCTGAGCAAGATTTCCATACTGCACCTTTCCAGTGTGTTTGTCATACTCCAGAAGTTGGGACACCCAATGGAGTAGAAGGAAAGCTCCATTTCCACGGTGGCAGCAGTTTTGGCCCCTTCTTTTTAGCATACTGTAAGCATTTCTGTAAGACTTTGATGTCAGAATTGGAACTCACTGAATTCCTCAACATGACAGTAAACCAACAGAAAATTCCTTTAAATATGTGCTGAGATGAGAAAATTTGCCTTAGAGAAGGACCAGAGTAGAAAAATTCCGTAAGCCAGAAGTAGTGAAATATCTCATATTCCTAAATTTCAATGTGATTGCTTAGATTATGGGGCCAGAATTGAACTTCAAGTCATTCTAATCTGATATCATATGTAATTCAGAATGTAGAACTTTTTTATTATTCTTGTATGAAATCCAGCAATTTCGAAGTGCAAAGTCTGTAACCCTACATGTTTAGAATTCATATAAAATATGTATTTCTTTGAGTTCTGTGTAAGATTAATGTGTAAACTTTGGTTCTCATCTGGTCTATATAGTTGTCATGAATATCCTTACTCAGATGGGGATCTACAATATCATCTTCCATCAATCCAAATAGTCTTGAGTTGCAAACCAGAGAATCTATCTCTTCACTCTAGTTTGTTCTGATGGCTAATCATACAGTTAAAGTCTTTTTCCCTCATTTGAATATGGCTTAAAGTCATTAATGTTGTTATGCTTTTCTCAACTAGATCAATAAGTGTTTTAGAGCAGAAATATTTTCATAAGGTGAAGAAGACTTGCTCCATCTCTACAAGGCCTTAGAGCTAAATGAACAGAGATTCTAAAATCTATCTTTACAATAAGGTATTTTTTGTAGCCCTTTAATTTGTGGTTCTTCTTATTCTCCATTACTTTCTAAATATGATTCTCATAACTGAATTTCATTATTCCTTTTTTGTCCCATGAATGTTTTTAAAAAAGGTAAAAATAACTTTCCTCTCTTTATTATGGTTCTGTTTATACTTCAGAATACCTTATATCCTTGACTGGTCTGTGTTCTTGCGGTGCCATATCCACATTGCAGATCAGTATTGTGCCCTCCTCTATGAATTACATCTGAAGTAATGTTTTTTTATTTACTTTTACACCAGTAGTTTAGAATTTAAAATAATGTCAAAATTAATGTTAAGACTTAATGAAGCTCCTTAGATATATCCAATTTATTATTTCCTACTCAACACTACTTTTTACTGTCTGGTAATTAGTCAGTTCTTAACCTCTTTTTCAAGGGATTGTGAAAATTATGTGTTAATTTTTTAAGTCTGTGCAACTTTAAGTCATGCCTTTGTAACATCTAAGTATATTACATCTGCAGTTACCTTTGTCAGTCAAACTTGTACTCTCATCAAAAAATGAAATCAGTTTTGTTTGATAAGACCTGTCCTTTATAACATGATATTGGTTGCATTTATATTCCTCTTAATTTAATTATGTATTGATTGAAACACATGTCAGCTTTCCATTCGCTTGCTCAAGGATGATAACATGGTAATCAATCTATACTTTATCTGGGTCATCCTGCTGTCTCCATTGGCATACTATTAACTCTCTTCTTATCTTCAGAAATGACACCTCTGTTCTATTATTGATTAAAAATAAATAGCAGGAAGCTGGAAAGAACCCCAGCTAAATCTTTAAGACTCTTGGGTTCATTCAGGTTATCCAGACCTGCTAGTTTAACAGGGTCTTTACAAAGAGAGGAAACAAATTTGAAGAGTGCTATTCAGATTACTGGTTTCCATTGCTTAAACAATGTGATAGTAGGGACTTTTGTCAGGTTCCCTTCTTTCAAAGAAAATGTCAGGTTTATGAACAAAACATGATCACAGGATCTCCATTACCTTGAGCATGGCAGGCATTTCCAATGTTCAGAGTTTCTAGGCATGTGTTTCCAGCTGGTCTCAGCTCTCCCTGTTACTTTTCTGTGAGGGACACACTACAAATGCTCCTCTAGAGTATGTCTTTTCTATTTCTTTTGCATAGAAATGCACCTGAAGTCCCTACAACGTTCAAAACCCTGTATTGACAAAATTAATTATTTTCTCTAGATAGTTCTTGCTCAGATCGTCCTATGACCAGTCCTTTGGATGGGGTTTCCAGTGTTCTGGCCAACTGACTCCATGAGGCAGCAAAACTTCCCCTTCCAGGTTGGCTGTATGAAAAGTAAAACCTCTTCCTGGCAGCATCTGATCTGTCATCACTGAGAGCGAGTTACAGAGAGAGAAAGGGAGACAGAGAGTGTGACAGACTGAGCGTAGTTTGTTTGGTCAGAAAGAGTTTAGGAGATCTGCTTTCTTTCTTTACAGACTTTGCCTACTCTTTGATCATATCTTCTGAGTACTCTTAATATCCCAAATTTATTCAGATTCTTTCCCCGTTTTATGACTACAATCATCACCACAGTAAAAATCTCTACTGGTAGTAGAGGAACTGTTATGTCCTTAAGGCAGCCAAGCATATCTGAAGGAGAAAGGCTCAAGTGTCAACAGGAACAACAAAGCTATCTATAAATATCATACCTGATACATTAAAAAAATGTGGGGTTTATGAATAAACTGGTATGCACCTGAGGATGCAACTATCTATCCTGCCTTAGAAATGTATCTATTCATCACTTATTTTTCTGTAAGTCACTATAAGGAATGCTATCCCATCAAGGGAATGATAATATATCACTTTTCCATCTAAAGTGTTTATAGATCACCTCTCACCCAGCCCTAGCAAAAAGTTACTAGCAAAAAACCTGAAGCTGATAGTGAAAATGCAGTGAACAGGCAAAAGGAGTGCCCTAAAACAGTGGAAATGAAAGGTGGCAAGTTCTGATTGCATAGCGATAGTGTTGAACTACTTAAAATATTTTAAACCTATCCGGCAAAAAGTCTTCCAGAAATTTCCTTGTCAAATTAGTAGAAAAAAATTATCATTGGATATGAAATTAATTCCAGAAAATTAGTTGTTTGAAGATTCATTGTAAGTAGATATGTCAGTATTTAGCTACAGCTCTACAGAGTTGTCACAATACTGTGGGTTTTACTTTCAAAAATCAGATGAGGTTAATATTGTAATTTCTGCATACTGTTTGTACTCATCAGAGCACCACTTGGTGGTGCTCATCCATTTAGCAACTGCATTACAAATGGCACTAGCACTAAGGAAAAAAAAATCCAAAACATGCAGTCCTTCTGATAAAAGACACATTTTAGCCTTAAGAGTACCCATACTTCTAAGTTTCACCACTCCATTTCTAAGCCACATTAGAAAATATTCACTTCATGTCTGTTTTTAAAAATCATTTGGTGTGAAAGCTTAAGTTTACTAAGTACTTCCCCCTGAATCATTGGTTACCCTCCAAATCTTACGTTATTCTAGAAAGCAGTGCATGTATCTTCTAGCTGAGAAAAATACTAAAATTAAAATGTTCTCCAGACATACTGCTTGGTTTTCTATCTTAATGAAATAAGAAAGTGTAAGCCACTGAAATTAATTCTTCCATCAGGATTATTGTATGGTTCATAGCTCTGAATACAAATAGATGTGAGATCAATAAGCTTTTGCCATTTATAGGCCTTAAAATCTGTATCCAAATCTCAGAAATCAGATTGTAATACCACAATACCACTGCTCAGTAAGAAATGTGCTGGGGACAGTATCTGAAGAACAGAGAAGGAAAGTCGGCCTGAGTTTCTGGTAATATAAGATTAATAAAAATAAGAAATCTTCAGCTCTGATAAGGAAGAATTACACTGGGGCACTTTCAAAGGCTTTCTGGTGAGTAAAGTGACTTTTGCCAGTGTTTTACATGCTTTTCAGACTGACCTAAGTTGGCTAGATGTGATCCTGCTTTCCAGCAGGCAAAACTGTCCTATCACAGAAACAACTGTTCTTGGCTCCCAGCTCCCATTAAATTCATAAGGCAGAGGGAGACCCTGCATCTTAGAGAGCTTTGCCCTATGTGAGGAGCTCAGAGCTCCTGTTAGGTGGGAACTCAGTAGGAACTGGGAGCCACCAGGTCATGAAGATGCCCTTGGCCACAGTGCTTGTATTTTGGAACCACACCTTACAGGTCTCCTATGTTTTGAGCAAAGAAAAATGTTAATTTACACATTGAGTGATAGTAAAGAAAAGATGATACAAATTAAATTAGAATGGAACTAAAATGGAGCGGAGGAAATGAAAGCATTAAATGAAGAAAGAAGCACTATTTTAGGTGCAATCTAGTGAAGCTGAGTGATTCATTGCCTCAGAAGTTTAAAGGAATGAGAAATGCAGGTGGATTTTAAAATGGACTAAATAAGTATCAATTGATTTTGTGAATATCAATTACTTTTGAGAATTATGCAAGCTGAAAAACCTATTAATATCTTATATCTGAGGGGAAACAACTTATTAGCTTGCAGAGACATATAAAAGAACAATTTTATGCCATGTTTATTGGTGTGCAATTAACTGGGATGCTTTTGACACCTTTCTTTAATGCAGCAGGTATTGGTTCTTATAATAAAATACTCAACCTCATTTATGGAATACTCTACCATTTCTTGTGAGACACCACACCTGCAGTTTGCTTCACAGAGTTTATCTTGATGACATAGTTAATCTTCATTTCACTCCTAATTTGGGATCCACCCACACATAAGAACACTAGAGTGAAGTGGAGCTATTTTCTTTCCTTTGAGGGTTCACTAAGGAATGTACCTACAGGCTCAAATTATCATATGTCATCAGTGGCTAAAATGGAATATATATATATATATTTCTTTAACTTACTGCTATACAGAAAGCTGATAAACTGCATCACAATGAACTCAGATATTTCCATGGGTTTTCATGCCATGATCCTTCCCTTTCTCTGTGGGGATGATTTGTCACTGTGTCTTTGTCTCCTGCTGGTTTTTAGAGCACTTCTTGAAGTGGTGGATAAGGGCTAGCATTTTGAACAAAACAGGTAAAACTACAAATATTATATTATCACCAATAGTAAACTCACGAGAAACTAGTTCCTTTCACACCTTAAACAATCAATTGTTTTCTGACTGAAATGCATTTTTTTCATGTTAACAGCATCTCTTTAAAGTTCCTTTCCATTTTTGGAGTACCCCTTTGATTTGAAATACAGGCTGCATATCATGTTACAGGGGCAATATTTGTCTTCTTTCTTATTAATCATTACCCAAATTCTTTGTCAGATATTTAAACTAATATGTATTTCCTCTAATCTGTGAATACAAGCAAAATGTATTTATTTATTAACTGGTAGGCTGATCCAAAAATGAGGTAGCTCCATCTGCTTCAGACTTAGGTGGACTTATGGTTGTCATCTGTGACAGCTCAATTCTGTGTGCTGATTGCTTTAGAATTTTGCAGCAATGCAGTTTTGTCCTTCCATTTTCCTTAACAAGGTTGATAGAATTTGTAATTACTGATGGGCTCTCCCTGCTCTGTCTTATTTATAAAGTCGTGAGCTCATATAAAATCTAAAAATAAAGAGAACCACAAAACCATGTTTATCCCCTACATAATGATTAGTATATTTGCTTTGATTTTATTTTTTAAACCTCTTTAATTCTGCAAGGATCATGCCTCTACTACCAGTTCATGTTTTGAAATGTATGACCTGTGAATGTATGAGGAACACCCTTTAACCGAACAGGAATAAAGCTGCTGTAATTAGACTAACAGGGGAAAACCAGAAATCTGAATGAAACTCTTTAATTTTCTAAAACACAAAGTTCAGTCAGGTTGTATCCTGTAGTTCCCCACTGTTTGTGATTTGGCATGCTATGTCTCTTCATGAAGAGACCTCTTCAAAGGCAGCAGCAAGTTTCTCATCTTCAGGTGCAGAAACAACATAAAACCAATTCTAGAACAAGAGGAAAATATGTTAGATGTAGGAATGAGGTCACTGAGCTGGTTCCAGCATGGCTTTACATCTCAGCCATGTGGCCACAGAAGATTAAGGACCAAATCACACCACATAATTCTTCACCAGTGTCGCCTTATCATTCTATTAAGTCATCGTATAAGAGATAATTTTAAATTAATTTCTTTTTCAGCTTTTGTGCAAATGCCAGGGAAAAAGAAAAGATGACCTTGAAACTCATTGAAACTCATGGTTAGAGACTCAGGCCAAATTAGAAAAAGAGCTTTCTCAGTACTTTTTGCATGCGACCTAATACACTCAGATTTATAGATTTTTTTTTTTCTGAAAAAACAGTTGTCAGGGGTTTATGTTATTCTTAGGTTTTATACACACCTAATCACTGGACAGAACATATTTAATATTCAGTTTCAAAAGAACCATGACTTAAACAGTTAAGGAACTCCATAGGAACTCTAAATAAATGATAGAATATTTTGTATATTTGGTTTCTTTTCAGAATTACTCCAAAACATCAAGAATTCTTTATTTTTTTTTCAGAGGTGCTCAAAAGGAGGACTTTGCAGAATGCTTACAGCTCTTTTTCAATTAATTCCAGTATTTCTTTCCCATTTGAAGTTTCACAGTTTAGCTGTGTGTATTTTCTTATTCCTTTAAGGGTATGTGCAAAGACATATTTGATCATATGAAATCATCTTGGATAAGAAAATACAAACTCTGTGATAGGATTAGCTTCTTCATGAAATGCCCATGGGGAAAAGTTTTATCAATACAAATTGTCAAACTCACTCACAGCACTCATCCCTAACCTCACTTGGATTTCAGGAAAATTTCTTACAAAAATGAAGAATTTAAGCACACAGTCTAACTCTTTTTCATGTTTTTATGCTTCCATTTATTCTAGTAGTATTAACACTACTCATAATTTCTAATATGCTTATCCTGCTAGATATGGCCAGTAGTCTGTAGAGCCCACTGAACTGCAATAGCTTCCTCCTTGCAAAGCTAGGTCCTGTAGCCCTATTTGTATCTCCTTTTTGTTTTTCTCTTTTAGTGTTCATAATCAGAATGCCATTAGTTTAGCTCTCTTTAAGGCTTTTCATGTGAATTTTTGTCACGTGAATTTTTCCACTGTGAGACAAAAAGCAGCCTTTGTCTTTGCAGCCTCAGGTGTTCTATAGCTGAACAAGAAGCTATTGTGGTAACTCCTCATGGTGGTTTTTCTGCAGGCAGATTTTCAGGACATGATGTTCTCTGAGACAAAGCTAAATGCAGCTGACATTTCATCACAGCTGAAAAAGTTGTGGGGGAGGTTTGGCCTGACTGAGGGTTTACTTTGGCTGAAGAATGAGCTCTGCGGAAAGCTGAGCTCTGATTACTCACAATGTATTGACCTGTGACTGTGTGATGGATGTGAAGCATCAGCATCTAAGTTTTGCATATTGGAAGAAAAAAGTCCAGAACAATAGTAATGCCTTTTATGTCATGTTCTAACAAGTAATGCTTGTCCATTCTTTCTGTTTCTCATCATTTTTCTCCTCTGCTTGTGAGTATTTATGTCAATGAGCATGAAGACCTGTGAAGTACTGAGGCCAGGATTTTCAGAGGACATTTAGTCTGCACTTCTCTGACTTCACAGGGGAAGGAATGGCCAGAACTGGTCTTCATAGCAGCAATCTCTGCTAGCATGACAAAAAAGTTGCTTGCTTCAGTGCATGATGTCCTTTTCCTAAAAGGCCTATCTGTAAATTTCTTTTATTGCAAAGTTGAGTTTAATTCTTACTCATCACCAGCAGGCAACGTGGCAACTATATTTAATCTTCAGCACTGACAGGTAGAAATACTTAAAAGAGAAATGTCTTACAGCAAGTTGTACAATATATCAATGTAAAAAACTGAACATACTAAATGAGAAGTCAGCCTAAGTTTAATTAATTAAGCTCTCAATTTAGTGTCTTTATCACATTTTTGTTTGTAAGTCTGTATACTTGAGGGCCTTATCTGAAAGAAGATGTTGCTTTTTTTTTTTTTAAATTAAGTGAGATAACACTAATTAGATCTGTCTGAAAACTAGAGTGGATGTTTATTGAAGCTTTGTGAGCATTTTTTCTAGATTTTTCAGTGAGGAATGAAATGTGAATTTTAGCTCTAAACAATAGTGAAGAATATAGCTTCAGATTGCTGGCTACTGTTGAAAAGACTCATGGAATTTGGGCTTTCCTTTGCAGATACAGTTTTTAAATGAATGTTGTCCTTAGACAGGCACTGAACAGACAGACATGACAAGAGAACACCTGTTTTCTAGTCTATGGCACATGCAACTATAGTTAGTGTCATATTCTCATCCTACCAATACACCTACTAGCTGTTAATAGGGGAGGATGTCTATAGCTGATAGAGCAGCTGAGAGAGACTCATTTGCTGCTTTCTCTTTCTGCTAAGACTAGCAGATAAGGTGACAATTAGTGTCATTTAAGTTTTGCTTTCTGTTGGTACAGATGGTTTATGACTGTGCATTTAAGTAGTCACTTATACCACATTTTAAAGCTACATTTACACACAGTATACTTTTATTAGGCCAGGTGAATCCACAGAAGGGTGAATAGTGTTGATAAGAAGAAGAAAATAAAATGTGCATTTACTTCTGTAACTATACATGCCTAAAGTTATGTTTGTGTGTTATATTTTCTAGGTCCTTAGGCATGTCATAACATAACATTCCCCATCTTTTCTGAACAGAATTAAAAGATATTCTTATATATACATATAGCACTTAAATTGAGGGAAGGGCACTAAGTGACAAAAGCGATAACACTCAATGCCAATGATGCAAATTACATTGCTATGCACGGAGTACTTTGTTATTACAAGGTTGTGCTAAAAAGCCTCAGCCATTGTGGAAGCTGAAGACAACATAGACTTGCCCTCTGAGAAGCTGTACTGGTTTTTGCTGGGATAAACGTAATTTTCTTTATAGTAGCTAGTACAGTGCTATGTTTTGGATTTGTGACCAAACCAGTATTGATAATATAGGGATGTTTTAGCTACGGCTGAACAGTACTTACACAGCATCAAGGTCTTTTATGTTTCCCATGCTGCCCAGCCATAGAGTAGATTGAGGGAGGTACAGTAGGTTAGGAGGGGACACAGCCAGGCAGATGACCAGAACCAACCAAAGATATATTCCATGCCATAAAGAAGGAGGAATGGGGGATGTTAGGAGTTATGGTGTTTGTCTTCCCAAGTCACTGTTACGCTTGATGGAGTTCTGCTTTCCTGGGGATGGCTCTAAATAGCTGCCTGCCAGTGGGAAGTAGTGAATGAATTCCCTATATTGATTTGCTTTTGCTTTACCTTTTAAACTGTCTTTATATTGATCCACGAGTTTTCCCACTTTACCTTCTTGGTTTTCTTCCCCATATCACTGTGTTGGAATGAGAGAGCGGCTGTGTGGGGCAGAGCTACCTACTGGGGTTAAACCACAACAGAAGTTTGTATGCAAAGTCTTTGTCCACCATGCTGTCATGGTTTAGCCCCAGCCAGCAACTAAGCACCACGCAGCCGCTCGCTCACTCCCCCTACCCCAATGGGATGGGGGAGAGAATTGGAGGAGTAAGAGTGAGAAAGATTCCTGGGTTGAGATAAGAACAGTTTAATAATCGAAATAAAGTAAAATAGTAATGATAATAATAACAATATAATAATGATAATAATAACAATATACAAAGCAAGTGATGTACAATGCAATTGCTCACCACCTGCCGACCAATACCCAGACAGTTCCCAAGCAGCGATCGCTGCTCCCCAGCCAACCCTCCCCAGTTTATATACTGAGCATGATGTCATATGGTATGGAATAGCCCTTTGGTCAGTTTGGACCAACTATTCTGGCTGTGCTTCCTCCCAGTTTCTTGTGCACCTGGCAGAGCATGGGAAGCTGAAAAGTCCTTGAGTGGCATAAGCAGTACTTAGCAACAACTAAAAACATCAGCATGTTATCAACATTCTTCTCATACTAACTCCAAAACACAGCACTGTGCCTGCTACTAGAAAGAAAATTAACTCTATCCCAGCCGAAACCAGGACACATGCTAATCCACAAAGGTGGATTTTCAGGCCTGTATGAAGCCTGTGGGATAGATTCTTTCTTTCCATATGTTCGGATGGCACTGTGATCAGAGTGATGGAAGAAAGTAGTAGAGTATAGTGTATTTTCTCTGCATAAACAAAGGATGTCATTATAGCATGCTATCATTCTATTAAGTTAGCACTTCAGAAATGCAGCATCACCTTTTCAAAGTGTGGTTTAAAGCTAATATGAAGCTATTGTGAAAGCTGTGCAACTTCTGCACCTTGAGACTACATTTGCCTATGTGTTGTACCAGAGGTAAAGTGTCTCCCCCACCAGAAAGTTGCATTTTCTTAACAGCTTATGATGTTTTAATCTCCACTTCTCTCAAATCCTCTGCCTTTCCCTTTCTTAATTACTCAGCATAATGAAAAGTCCATGTATTAAGAAAGCATGCTGAGGTTTTCCAGCCAAGTCTCCACTCAGACTAACCAGTCTTTGAATCTTATTATGTACAACAGAGAATGTTGAATTCACTCCTGTCAGTAAGACTTTATTATATAGCATGAGACTGAAACAGATTATATCAGGGACAGCTGCATAATGTAGATGGAGAGGAGTTGCTGTGTACAGTGGGAAAGAAGCAGAATTAGAAATTTCTTTGCTTTATTTTGATAACTGAAGCTGTGCCAATTTATGCTATTTAGTAGTGAGGTGATTTGTTAAAAACAATCAATTAATATTCACAAGAATTCCAATTATACTTAGCTTAAACAAATGAAGCTAACTTTAGTGTCTTACTCATGGGGTGTCAGAACTCTGCTTATTTCTGTATCTTTTACTAGCCTACATTGTGTTTGATACCCACAAGTAAATGTTGTACTGTGCTGCAAACAGTAGGGAGATATTTGTAAGAGTAGCTGCCTAAACTGTGGTTTGAAGACTGTTGCCCAAAATAATGGAAAAAAATACCTAGCAGAGGTTTATAAAGATAAAAATATAGAAAAGTACCTCTCAAAGTAAAGTATGTATGTCTCTTATGTTTATGTGTGTGCATATATATCTCTCTTACAGTTTAGCTGACAAGCACTGAAAGTTTATTATTCGTATATGAATACATATAATAATATCTATCTATACATGCACTTAACTTTAAGTGAGAATATGAAAAATTTTGCAATAGTTTCAATGGAAACTGCTTTATGTGTGTGTGTATATATATGCATCCAAAGAGTTACAGTCAACAGCTTAATGTCCAAATGGAAACCAGTAACTAGTGCTGTCCCTCAAGGGTCCATACTGGGGCCGATGTTATTTAATATCTTCATCAATGACATAGATAGTGGGAATGAGTGCACCCTCAGCAAGACTGCAGGTGACATGAACCTGAGTGGTGCAGTTGATATGCTTGAAGGAAGGGACGCCATCCAGAGGGACCTTGACAGGCTTGAGAGGTGGGCCAATGTGAACCTCATGAATTTCAACAAGACCAAGTGCAAGGTCCCGCACCTAGGTCGTAGCAATCCCCAATATTAGTACAGATTTGGGGATGAACTGACTGAGAGCAGCTCTGCACAGAAGAACTTGGGGATATTGGTAGATGAGAAATCAGATATGAGCAGGCAATGTGCGCTTGCAGCCCAGAAAGCCAATCATATCCTGGGCTGCATAAAAAGAAGTGTGGGCAGCAGGTTAAGGGAGCTAATTCTCTCCTCTGCTCTTGTGAGACCCCCCCTGGAATACTGAGCCCAGCTCTGGGGACCCCAGCACAAGAAAGATATAGGCCTGTTCAAGCAGGTCCAGAGGAGGGCCACAAAAATGATCAGAGGCTTGGAACACCTCTCTTATGAAGAAAGGCTGAGAGAGTTGTGGTTGTTTAGCCTGGGGAACAGAAGGCTCTGGGAAGACCTTATTGTGGCCTTTCAGTGCTTAAAGGGGGCTTATAAGAAAGATGGAGAAAGACTTTTTATCAGGGCTGGACGAGGGTCGATGGTTTTAAACTGAAAGAGGGTAGATTTAGATTAGACATAAGGAAGAAATTTTTTACAATAAAGATGGTGAGATACTGGAACAGGTTGCCTAGAGAATTGTGGATGCCCCATCACTGGAAGCGTTCAAGGTCAGGGTGGATGAGGCTTTGAGCAACCCAGTCTAGTGAAAGATGTCCCTCCCCATCGCAGGGATGTTGCACTAGATGATCTTTGAAGGTCCCTTCCAACCCAAACCATCACTGAACATGACATCATACGGTATGGAATAGCCCTTTGGCCAGTTTGGATCAACTGTCTTGGCTGTGCCCCCTCCCAGTTTCTTGTGCACCTGGCAGAGCTTGGGAAGCTGAAAAGTCCTTGACTAGTGTAAGCAGTACTTAGCAACAACTGAAACCTCATTGTGTTATCAGCATTCTTCTAATACTAACTCCAAAACCCAGCACTATGCCAGCTACTAGGAAGAAAATTAACTCTATCCCAGCCAAAACCAGGGCATTTGGTGAATGTTAAAGTGTTCCATTTCAGTGTTTTGAAGAAGGAAGATTTTCATTTCTGTTGCTGTTTGATAGGAAGAATGAAACCATGGAACTTAGCTTTACAGCACAAAAATTTAGCTGAACAGGACCTTTAACCAAGAATCATTGGCAGATTTGGTCATTATTCCAAAGCAAAATTCTTCCTGAAATACATGATAATTTGGTTCATTTAGAATATTTGTTCAGTCATATATTATTTTCATTTCTCTTTCCAAAGTCAAGTGGCAATATTTAGCCATTTATTAGTACAAAGTTCCATATGCCATGTATAATTTCTTGGTTGACCTAAATATTGCATGCATAATTTATCTTGTGAGTAGTCTCAAAAGACCTATGTGATGATTGTTGTCCAGTCTTCTGTGGTTCCTTGGATGCATCAAGTAACATAGCCTCTCACCTTACTGATTTCAGGAAAAACTGAACTCTCTGATTTTTGCCGGAAAGAGAAATTAAGATGTGTAGTTAAATCTGAGATCCAGTTGGGGGGAGCAACAGTGATTAGCCTTGGCAGGAGATGCTTGCTGCTTCCTCTCTTCTCTCCTGACACACATGGCATGTCAATTATCTACTGAGCCTACAAATGGAAAATGTAAAATTACACGTGAACTGCAAGCTTAGGCATGATGGGATGGTGTGCACTGCTGCCAGTATATGCAAAAGTGAAGGACTATTTTCAATGTCTACTGTGTTTCTTTGATGCTTGCAGAGGTATGAAGAGATGAGTAAACAATGTATTTAGTACATGCTTCTATTTTCAAAATGTACTTTAAAGAACTATAGCTTTCTATATGATCCTACGATCGAACTTGGAATTTGGAGTGGAGATAAAGAGAGGCAGTAAATATAAAACTGAATTCTGTTTAACATCCAGATTAGAAAGAAGTAGTGCTCTGTGTTGGAAACCTAATAATGTTGAATATGCCCTGGTAGAATTATCAGAACATTACCAAGCTGATGATGTATAACAGCTCAAGTATTCTGAGAATTTAAGAATTAAAAGAATCGGTTCATTTGGTAAGATCTTCTCTGTATCACCTGCCATTAGGCTTCATACAGCAACACTTGTACCAAGACCAATAACTTGTGTTCTTCTTGAGAAGATTTTGCCACCTCTGTAATTAGTGCTTTGGCACAAATTTTGCCCATTACACTTTATGTAATGCAATACTTTGGACTGCATCACTGAAATCCATTGAATATAATTAATTTCTCATAGGTTAAAAAAGAGTGAACATTCTCTGTAGTCTTTATGATATTCCATGAACTATGGCTCTGTATGTATCAGAAAGTATGGAATATGAGTAGATTTTAAAAAGTAGATTTAAAAAATATTTTAACATACAAAATTTGTATTTGTTCCTTGGTACAGGATAAATAAAACCCTCCATGATTAGACTGGAATTAAGGATTGTCAAAGTTTGTTGTTAATTTATCTTTATATTCATTATTTTTATAATATTAAAAAATATTTTGTACCAATAACTCAACTGCTGTCCTGCATTTTTGCATTTTTTTATTTCTTGTTAAATTCAAATGCTTTAGGGTTTTTTTTCCCTTCAAGTTGTCACTGAAAGACGGCACTAAAGTGGCTCACAGGGCCTAAATATTTGATTACATCAAATGATGATATGATGTATCTTCACATACAAGTAATTAAATGCCTGAATTAAATAATAAAACAAAAAAAGTTTTAAAAATGGGTGATTACACAATGCCTCTGCAGTATGGATAGATATCAAACTATGGCTACTGTTATCTTAGAAGATCCCACAGTCAAAAGATATAATTATTCCTTGTTAATTTTTATTGTCAGGGAAGAGCACTTTGTAATGATCTGGAAAAAAATCTACACTTTTTATTCCTGTGTTAAGGCAAAAGTTGACATGTCAAGCACTTTTTTAAATAGAAAAATAAAATAAAATTCTTGAATCTAAACCAACTTACTTTCAGATTTCTTAAGAACTAATCTACATAAAAATCATAGGTTGCTTACCCCTATTCTTTCTGTATGAGCTGGGTTGCTTGCTCAAATTGCATTTCCCTTACAGTTAGATGACCATGGAAGCCCGCTGTAGAACTGCAGCTGGAGTGGAATCATGAGGACTTCACTAAGCTTTGTTTGGAGAAGGTACACATGTTCTGTGGTATATACTTTATATTTGCATTTTTCACAGTATGGTGAATTGACCTTGGCTGGCTTCCAGGTGCCCACCAAGCCACTCTATCACTTCCCCTCCTCAACAGGACAGAGGGAGAAAATATGATGGAAAAGCTAATGGGTCGGGCTAGGGACAGGGAGATCACTTACCAGTTACTGTCACAGGCAAAACAGACACAACTGGGGAAAATAATTTAATTTATTGCCAATTAATAACAGAGTAGGATAACAAGAAATAAGAACAAATCTAAAACCACCTTCCTCCCACCCTTCCTTTCTTTCCTGGCTCAACGTCACTCCTGTCTTCTCTACCTCCTCCCTCTGAGTGGCGCAGGGGGATGGGGAATGGGGCTTGTGGTCAGTTCATAACGTGTTGTCTCTGCTGCTCCTTCCTCCTCACACTCTTCATCTGCTCCAGTGTGGGGTCCTTAATGAACTTCTCCAATGTGGTCCTTTCCATGGGGTGCAGTCCTTCAGGCACGGACGGCTCCACCGTGAGTCACCCACGGAGACACAGGTCCTGCCAGAAAAACTGCTCCTGCGTGGGCTCCTCTCCATGGGCTACAGGTCCTTCCAGGAGCCTGCTCCGCTGTGGGCTGGGGGGTCACAGCTTCCTTCAGTGCACATCCATCTGCTCTGGCATGGGGTCCTCCATGGGCTGCAATGTGGATACCTTCTCCACCATGTTTCTCTGTGAGCTGCAGGGGGACAACCTGCATCACCATGGTCTTCACAGGCTGCAGGGGAATCTCTGCTCCAGCTCTTGGAGCATCTCCTCCCCTTCCTTCTTCACTCAACTTGGTGTTTGTAGGGTTGTTTCCCTCACATTTTCTCATTCCTCTCTGTCGTGGTTTAGCCCCAGCCAGCAACTAAGCACCATGCAGCCGCTCGCTCACTCCCCCTACCCCGATGGGATGGGGGAGAGAATTGGAGGAGTAAGAGTGAGAAAGACTCCTGGGTTGAGATAACAACAGTTTAATAATTGAGTAAAGTAAAATAGTAATGATAATAACAATATAATAATGATAATAATAACAATATACAAAGCAAGTGATGTACAATGCAATTGCTCACCACCTGCCAACTGATACCCAGACAGCTCCCGAGCAGCAATCGCTGCTCCCCGGCCAACCCCCCCCCCAGTTTATATACTGAGCATGACGTCATATGGTATGGAATAGCCCTTTGGTCAGTTTGAATCAGCTGTCCTGGCTGTGCCCCCTCCCAGTTTCTTGTGCACCTGGCAGAGCAAGGGAAGCTGAAAAGTCCTTGAGTGGCATAAGCAGTACTTAGCAACAACTAAAAACATCAGTGTATTATCAGCATTATTCTCCTACTAAATCCAAACCACAGCACTATGCCAGCTACTAGGAAGAAAATTTAACTCTATCCCAGCCGAAACCAGGACACTGTCTCACACCTGCTGTTTTTACCTTTTCTTAAATATGTTATCACAGATGTGCCACCAGCATCACTGATAGGCTTTGCTTTGGCCAGCGGTGGGTCCATCTTGGAGATGGCTGGAACTGTCTTTGTCTGATGTGGGGGCAGCTCCTGGTGTCTTCTCACAGAAACCAGTGCTGCAGCCCCACCCCCTGCTACCAAAACCTTACCATAACTAAATACACATATATAAATAATTTCACTCTGAATGAATAGCAAAGAAAAGTCTGTTTAGGGTAATGAAAAATAAAGCTAGCTTATCTGACTCAGTCACAAGACGTTTGACTGTAATAAGTTGCTAGTTTATTTAGCTTAACATAAAGTAATCTGTAGTGTTCTTCTCCAGACATTCACAGTGCAAATTAGATAACATTTTAAGAGGAATCCTTTGTATTATGGGTGTTCTCTTAGACTAAGGCTTCAGAAGACAGTTGGGCACCCTAAGCAACGAGGATTTCTAGTAGTTTCTAGTACAGAAAGTACTCTACTTACATTCTACAAGTTAATAAGGTAATAAATGAACAGCTAGGTCAAGTTCAAGTGTCTGGAATCTACCAGTGAAAGGAATCTCTGTAGTGGTACAGGCTGGCCTTTGAAGTTCTGCATTCTAGGGCCTTACATACAAAAACTACATTAAAAAATGGACAGGTTTCAAATTTTATGTTTCAATGTCCATTTAATGGACTACATCTAAACCAAGGGCAATTTGTAGTCCGTGACATGTCTTGGTCTCCAAGTTTTCTGGATTAAGCAGTTGAACAGGTCATTCAGAGGTCACTTCCAGTTTACATACCTGGCTTTCCTTCCCTCAAAGGGGGAGCACTGGCCTTGTTTCTTATCCCAGTGTGGGGCACAGTATGTGCCTGAACCATGTATTTTCTCCAATTTAGATATCATCTTTGACATAGGGCATGTCTCAGTGGATCATGCACTTAAAATCCAACAGGTGATATATTTTTGACTTCAAGCAAGATGAAAGCTGTTGATTTACTGCCCCTAGACCTGACCTCCTCTCCATTCTTTCCATTTTACTGGAAAGATAGTGAAGGAAACTGAACCTATAGTTCCATGAACGAGTCTTACTTTTCAAAGCAGAGTTTAACCTAAAAAGATTAAGTAAGTTCTTCAAAATCAAGATGATTTCAAACTCCTAATAGTATTATGTCAACTGGCCTCAAATTCTACACTTAGAAATGTGAAGTTTCGCAGGAGGTAACAAATCACATTTTTAAGCTTTTCTGTTCATATACTTGCATACAGGATTCTCATAGTTCATGTAAAAGGGGACTAAAAATATTTTCTAGATCAAAAAAAAATTAGAGTATTAACAAAGTTCAAAGAGATTGTTTTTCAAATTTTTAATTTTATATATATATGTCTGTGTGTGTTTGTATTCAGAATATGATCCTCTATCATAAAAATGGCCATTATTTTGCTTGGTAGTGTTATTATTGCTCTGCCATTTTATATCTTTGGAAAGGACCCAATTTGTGTTCTATTTCTAGGCCTTTAATAGTCCACTATTCTTAATTAAATATTCTGATGTGTCTTGTTAACTGCATAAGGACAGTGACATTGCTTGTAGCCACTGCTAAGTTCCTTGGTATTTTTTAAAAGCTAAAGATGGTGAGTATATTTGATGTATGTTTACTTTGTGGTGCAGTTTCACTACTATAAAAAAGAAATACATACTTGACTCATTATTTAAGTTACCCTACATGCTGTTTTTCCTCCTGCATCTGATTCTTTCAGTTCAATGAAAGAAGCTGAATATACTATTGAATAACACTGTAAGTCACTTTAAATGATCACACAATTAAAAGTGTGTAATTTCTGACCAGATTTCCCTCCTTCGCCAAAGGTATACATTAGGACTTTAATGATGCATGAAGATGAATCCCAGTTGTAAATGCACAAGCCTTCATAATGTTTTAGGGAGCAAATAATTAGCATTTTGGAAATGTGTGTGCATCTCACACAAGCAATCTGGTTCTCCTCCTCCTTCCTGTTCTGAAGTCAATAGCCTGTGTTACATCAGCCATCTGCAGTTCCACAGACAGGTGCAGGGTCAGCACCACAGCTCCAAGCCTGGAGTTCAGTGACAGCTGAAAAAATTGCTAAGCAACTAAGAAGAATTTCCAGCATCATTAAAAAAACACCCCAGCATTCATTTCTAAAAATATGGATGGTTTTATTTGTTTTTTATATGTTTCTCTGGACATGGCTTGTCCAGAGATAACAGCATATAGGCTTGCTTGCAACTTTAAGCTGTAGGAATAATGAGAAACATATAAGGCTAACCATAAACTGTGGGGAAAGAAATCCAGTTAGTTTGTTGAGGACTTGGTATGCCTTGGAGGTAACAGACTATTGTACAGTATTAATTGCCTTAGAAACATGATGCTACTTTCTAATAGCTGCAGACACTAACCAAAATGCTTAGGTGGTGCTATGTGCCAAATAAGTATGGAGCAAGAGATCAGGCCAGTGAACTCCCTAAATCTTACACATTGTTGAATCTGCCCAAATTTCAGTTCTTTTTTTTCTCCTTTCTGTTGCTTGAGTGGGCTGAACTGTTCCTACAAACTCCTTCCCTCTCTGCATATTCTCCTCCCTTTAATTCTGACCTATTAATGGAGTTTTAGGCAAAGAGAGTTAAAATAACACCATCCCCTACATAAATAATTATACACTTAACCACCGGACCTTGGCAGAAATAAATTCTGTTCCTGGACCTGTCGTCACACAAGCATGTGGTTCAATGAAGTACACAACTAGAGATTTCTATATGCCTTGAAAAACACTGTCATAAAGTCTATCAATGCCAGGGAAATAATATTTTTCCTTCAACATCCTCTTCTGAAAGTATAGCTATTGGGTGAAATTATGGTAGTAATTAGGAAAAGATTTTTTTTTTCCTTTTCTTTACACACTATGTGTGTAAACACATAGTGTTTTCAGGATCAGTGAGGCTAACCAGACTTCACTGGTGAAATTTTCATATGTAAAATATATTCTAGCTGATATTATTTATGTATCTAACAGTGAAAACTTTTGGTGTTATTGCCTAGTGATCTCCAGAATAACTTTTCTTTGGTCTTAATGTCACATCAATGCTTTTGTAAGACTTTCAATTATCAGTTTTTTTAGCACTATAACAATAGCAGCTTTGATTATTTTAGTTTTTTAATAGTAGTAGCTCAAATATGGATGATACTATTAATCAAATTATTTGAACAAAGATCAACAACACTGAGAAAAGTATAAATATCTTCAAAATATCATGATTTAGATGAAATGAAGATCCTATTTTTTTTCTTAGACTAAAGCCAAAAAGTCTTACTTAAAGAAGCCAATTAAATTTGTGTATGTATGTAATTAAATCATAGATGGCATTTCAGGTTAGCAATAAGAAAGGCTAGCCAAGGCATGGATACCTTTTCAGTGAAAATGCTTGCTAGATGATACTGTCAGCAAAAAAAGAAATTACCTTCTTTAATTGGGTTCCAAACTTATCTTGACCTCAAAATGTGAACTGATTGTATAAACTTCTAATTATCTAGCACTGTTTTTTTTTTTTTCAATAAAGTAACTCTGTATAATCTTTCTACTGTTGTTATATAAGCATAAGCATGATATATGTCCTCTTTTAAAATTTAAGACATACAGTTAGTATATTGCTATTATTTCTTCATTCTCTCCTATGCACTAACACATTTGCATTGTTTGGTTTCCATTTATATGCAGATATTTCAGAAGACTATCCAACCGTTCTGGGAATATAGATCCCTAGCCATACACAAATTTTGATCTGCTTCTCCTTCTACCTACAACCAGCATCACTTTTGTATTCTGAATACAACTTCCAAATTAAAATATCCCTTTAAAAAGAGAATATGAAGGCATTTTGATTAGCTGTACTGTTTAATAATTCATCTCATGTGCTAACAATCATGTGTTTGATATTTAGGAAACAGAGGTAAACAAAAGACTCAGATCTTCCTTCTTGCCTTCACTTGCATGTTCAGTTTATTTCTGGCTTATTCCTTTTTTCTGTGCCCTGGTGATTGGCAGAATGGGTGTTTGTGCTCCACTGTTGAAACTGGCTTTTCTCTTTTAAGAGTCATGTGGCACAAGCAGGCTTTGCAGCTGAGGCTGAGAAAAAGTCTCTGATGCTGAGCAGTAAGTGTTAAAAATGACTAATCCAATCTGTCTGTCTTTTGACCTTCAGGGAGAAGGTACATTCTTAACTCATTTCAGTGGGCAAACATGAGGTGAAACTCTTGTGAAGAGTGGGCAGAATACAGGTGTTGAGGCATACCTGCACATGTTAGGACATGACCTAGGGTTTAGCTAACTAAACTCACCATGATAAGATGCTGAACATGGCATAAGAAATTTCTGGACATGGCAGATAACAGAGTGAGAAGCTGACAAGTGTTATGGGTTCTGCTGTGAGAAAAGGCCAGGTTTCACAGATGGTTAAGGGGGAATGAGGTGAGAGACAGCAAATCTCACAAATAATTGAAGGATCAATTGGGGATCTTGTCAGAAGTGAAATCTTGCAAGGCCAGCAGACCCTCAGCAACTGTAATCTGTGAGATACCAAGTTTGAGTACAGATGTAACAGAAGCGAGTCCAGTGGCAAAAAAGTAATCAGGGGTGGGCTGTTTATCTGGGATGAAACCAAGGTTGAGAAAGGGAGGAGTCAAGGTGGATGGGGAAAACAAGCATGGGAAATGGAGAGGACCTGGAACAAGAGAGGCCGACTGAGTGCAAGTAACCTGCTGGCTGGTATACTTCTCTGGTCAAGCCCTATCCTTTTATTAAATTCTATTCCTAACTAGTAAAAACTAGTTGCAAACTAGATGCAAAACATCAGTGCACCCCATTCTGGGTATGAGTGTGTGAACCACTAGTGACCTTCAAGAGGGACTAGTCAGTAAGTACTATGAGAGATCTGAGTGCCAGCCACTGGAGTGAGAAGCTGTAGGTCTGAGGAGCCCATAGGTCTAGGAGCCAGCTACTGATGGCAACCATATTGTGTGTGGGAGGGTGTGGAAGTGAACCACTAACAGACCTCAGGCTGGACTAGCATGAAGGACACTAGCACCTGGAAAGACTCTAGGTCTCTAGATCTGACCCAGTAACTGGGTGAGATGCCTGGATCTGGGCAAAGATATTAGATAGACTTGGAGCCCATGATAATATACAAGGAATCTATGGATGTGGGTGAACCTGTAAAGCCAGAGAGTGAGGGTATGTATATGGAACCACTGGTGAGCTTACATCCCAGTGTGTGTGTGCGTGCGTGCGTGCGCACGCACACGTGTGTGTGTGTAGCAGGAATGTGTACTCCACCTCACTGCTGGCTGGACCTGGGCACAGGGAGCCTCTGCATCCACAGGTCCTGGATGGCAGATACCCTGAGGTCTGAGAGGGACCAAAGTAATCTCTACAGGGCCAGGAAGGAGAATTTCCCCAAGTCCCAAAGGCTACCAGGTCTGGCTACCTTTTACAATAAGTTTAACATGGGTTAATGTGTTAGTCGGGATGAACACTAAGTTCACCTCTAGTCTTTGCTTCACCCTTAAAAGAGCCTTCAACAGAAAACTGCCCGATGAGGATGTTGCTTTTTCATGAGAAACAATGCAAATTTGGTGTCATGACTTTTACCATCTTGTGTTAAGGCTTCTAAAACTAAAGCAATTTAACTAGGAACAAATAATACAAATATATCTGCCTTATTATTTAATACATACACACCTGAAAGCCAAATCAGTACTGGAAAAACAGCTTGGTTATGTAATTTAATATATAAACAGGCCTATTTCTAAACCTCACTATCATTTGCTATTTTGTTGTTTCCTTCCACTGCAAGCCAGAAATTTAGTGTATACAGTGTCAGGAGGCTGCAAAGTCCAAGAGCTGAGTATAAGAAAACATTCATACATATTTTTTCTTATATGTAAGTATTTTGACAAATGTGTTTGAAATAACATGATGTATAATTGATATGTATTTACTATTCATTCAAGGGCAATTATTTTTGTTTCATTTCACTAGAAAATTAGTCAACACTAGTTTAGTTTCCCTGTTCTATGTAGACTAGTTTACAAGTACATAGATGAACTTACCTTCTATCCTGCACCACTACCAGCTGTATTAAACAATTTGCAGATAAATTATTTATCATTTCCTTTTATGTTTAGTATAATAATATTAATCACGAGTGAACAAATTGAGTAATCATACGGTTGTAACATGCAACTCCCATAGGAGCTCTGTTGTAATTTACTAATTACAACCATGACACAATATTATAGACTAAATCTAAAATTACAGTTTGCTCCTTCAATAATGCTTTAATTCCCAAACTGCAGCAGCAATACTTGACCATGAACATGCCTCCTACTTCAATATAGTCTGCAAGATTGATGGTGCCAGGTAAGAAAAAGGCAAATAGTTTGCAGAAGTGATGGAAACACTAGTAATACTGGTGTGGATCATTTCTTGAAGAATTAATGAAATTATTAACATTTTTTCTGACAGCTATTAATTTACCAGGAGAAAAACCCATGTTCTAATTCTTGCTTATCAGCTGATATACGAAAATTATAAAGCTGACTAAAAACCAGGCAGAATAAAGCAAATAAGCCATCACAATCTATGCCACTCTGATCACCTGATTCCTGAAAGTTTCACAACTACTTTTCATTTCTTATTCATCTACAAAGATATGATCATAAATGTCAACACTATGAGGAAGAGTAACCAAATTGAGCAGTCAGTGCTGTAAAATGAGTACAATGGGATGTGTACTTAGGTCTACAGTCACCAAAATCACGACACTGTTACATTACCAAAGCAAAGAAAACTTTTTTTTGGTCATATTTTCTTGTTGTAGGGTTATGCTAACCCTTACACTGCAACAGGGGTCCAGAGAGCCTTCTATAACACATAGGTTAATTATTATATCATCCCAGGATCGTAAAGGGCATATTCTTTATACCTTTGTCAGTGGAATGACTTTTATATGTTTCAGGGAGGATTTTTAATAGAACAAAAAGGCCACAGTCCTTCATGTGTAAATGCACTTAGGTAAGTTGAACATGGCAAGCTTTGCTGAGCATCTGTTCTAAACATTTTTTCTGCAGTCACCTGTTTGAACACAGGTTCTGCAATCTATGAAGAACTGTCGCATGTTCTTTTAGTTATGATACTGAAGAAACATCATTAATAACATATATTTTGAAGTGTTCTTTATTGACAGTCTTTAAATCCTATAGCCCTTTTTTAAACCCGTATGTCATGCCATCATAGGAGTACCTAAATTTGCTTTTCTTCAGAACGAGCATAGCTCATGAACATTTTTATTAAGCTTTATTCAGTACCTGATAGCTCCCTCTTAATCCATAAACTCACCTGACATTTTTTCCAACCAAGTATCAAACCAAATTCCTATATCTATCTGTTGCTAGAGCATGTTTTGGAAGGCTTTGGGTTTGAAAATTTTCTGTGCTGTTCTGAGTTTTTAATTCATAAGAGTTTGATCTAGTCTTTCCTATGGGATGGACACTGTGGTTCATTACCCCAGAATGAAAGGGTTCTTTGTTTTTATTTGTTTAGCTTTTTAATCAGCTGCTATTTACTATGAAAGGTATAATTTTTAGTTTAAAAAAACTTCCTTAAAGATACACTAGAAATAGAAAACCTTATTAAGCAGAGTCTCAGAATGAATATTTTCCCCTTTTACTTGATATTCTAGCTTCTTCCAAATATTAATGGAAACCCTTTTTTGGTTTTATGTTTGCATTCACTCTACTTTTCTTCAGTCAGTGTTTTGTTCCAGAAATTTTTACTGCAAAATAATATCTTCTCTTTCTACATATTTTGTTAATGAAAAGATATGTTGTTTAATATAATAGTTTCAGTTATAAAATAATAAATATAATAGTATTTCAAAGAACTGCACTGGGGAAAATGATTAAACATGTAATCTTTTAAGAGAGAAACTATTATGCAGAAAGCATAATTTAGACTTAAATTTCATCTGAATACCTGACTTAATTATGGGCTGCTATGTGATTGTAGTATCTGCAGCATGTTCTGGGTCACTGAGTGGAAGATGTTATTTGGACAAGACACATCTGTTTACCGGGTTACCCTGCAGTATTAGCTTTGTCACTGAGATCAGCAACACCACTGTCAATTAGTATGTTAATATCTGACCACTGGCTCCATGATGGCTTTGTTTTATTTTTAAATCAAGATTAAAATTCAACATATAATATACAACTTTGGCTAATCATGGGAGATTAATATAAACTGACCTCTTTCAACCATTTGCAGTGATGCCTGAGCCCCTTGAAAATGCTGGGGTTTGGGTTGGTTGGTTTTTTTTTTTTTTGTGGTAGTTATTAACATTTTCTTTTCCCCAGCAGAAGCCTTTGTAGATGCTGACATTTCATTTTCATAAAAATAATTTTTTTGGTGCTTGTGAATTTATGAAACAAAGACTAGTGATTAATAGACATCATAGCAACACTGAAGTAGGAGTTTTCTGAGGGCTGCCTGCTGTGTGTGCTATTGCACTTTTGTGTTCAGCCTAGCAGAGTTTGGAGGGGTCAAACAGAATAAAACTATGGACTTAAGGGCAGAAAATAGGGCAGCAGTCAAAAAACATTGAATTTAGTGCATAATGGATGCAGTGCACTGACAGCAATCTGTCAGCTGCAGTCCTAGCTGGAGGCTTGGTAAATACTACCAGTAATCCTGAGTGGAATTAGAGACTGGAAATTTGACTGCAAACAGGAACAGTGAATTCATTCAGGAGACTGACATGGTTTCGTGGTGCTTCCTTAAGCTTAAAGGTCTTCTGGGCCCCTAGAGCTGTGTGAGGGACTCAGCTGCTCATACTCAGCAGATACAAGAGACAGCCCATGCAAGCTGAAGAGCTGCCTTGGACTTTGAGGGTTAATCTCATAACAAAACCCCCTCTTGCAACCTGGTTACCTGTCATTTAATCTACAGAGTGAACAGGAGCTGATAGTCTTTCAGAAAGGCAAATTAAAAACAGTGCTTTCTATTACCAAATTATTTTTGGGGGTTTGTGTATAATTTTCCTAAGGTTAAGGATTATTTCTATGTATTCCTTTGAAAATGATTACTGGTGTATTACAGAGGTAGTCTGTTTAGATGTAAGTTTAATAATTTTCCAATTACTGATTTAGAGATTGAAGGCAAAACAAAACAGGGAAAGGAAGAAGAAAGATTTAATATTTACATTTTGTTTTTACTGGAGTAGCAAAATCACATGCCAAATACTAAATAAAATAAAATAAAATAAAATAAAATAAAATGGAAAGAATGAATAAAAGTGTCAAAATATATTCAATAGTAAAGAAGAAGAAATATTGATTAAATATGGATTACATAAGTTTATATTATCAATGGCAAATTATTATGATAATTCAGAATTATTCTCCTAGGGAAATGTTACAACATGTCTGAGGCCTGAGGGCACCACCAGCCCTGCCTGTCACTGCCCAGCCCCACTGGGGGTCCCCCCAAACTGCCCATGGCCCAGGACTCCATCTCAGCCCCCCAGGGATGCACCCATGGGCCCACGCCCCAGCCCACAAAGAGGTGCCTGATGCCTGGGGCGAGGGCTGCCCCAGTGCCCTCTTCTGGTGGGTTGACCTCGGCTGGATGCCAGGTGCCCACCAAGCTGCTCTATCACTCCCCTTCTCAACTGGACAGGGGAGAGAAAATGTAATGAAAAGCTCATGGATCAAGATAAGGACAGGGAGAGATCACTCAGCAATTACCATCAAAACAGACTCGACTTGGGGAAATCAGTTTAATTTATTACCAGACAAATCAGAGTAGGATAATGAGAAATAAAAACTAAATCTTAAAACACCTTCTCCCCACCCCTCCCTTCTTCCCAGGCTATACTTTGCTCCCAATTTCTCTACCTCCTCCCTCCAAGCAGCACAGGGGGACAGGGAAAGGGGGGTTGCAGTCAGTTCATCACATGTCTCTGACACTCCTTCCTCCTCAGAGGGAGGACTCCTCACACTCTTCCCCTGCTCCAGTGTGGGGTCCCACCCACAGGAGACAGTCCTCCATGAACTTCTCCAACGTGGGTCCTTCCCATGGGCTACAGTTCTTCACGAACTGCTCCAGCGTGGGTCCCTTCGACCAGGTGCAGCCCTTCAGGAGCAGACTGCTCCAGCGTGGGTCCCCCATGGGGTCACAAGCCCTGCCAGCAAACCTGCTGCAGTGTGGGCTCCTCTTTCCATGAGTCTACAGGTCCTGCCAGGAGCCTGCTCCAGCCTGGGCTTCCCACGGTGTCACAGCCTCTTTCAGGCATCCACCTGTTCCAGTGTGGGGTACTCCCTGGGCTGCAGGTGGATAGCTGCTCCATTGTGGACCTTCATGGGCTGCAGGGGGCAGCCGACCTCACCATGCTCTTCACCACAGGCTGCAGGGGAATCTCTGCTCTGGTGCTTGGAGCAGTTCCTCCCCCTCTTTCTTCACTGACCTTGGTGTCTGCAGAGTTGTTTCACATATTCTCACTCCTCTCTCTGGCTGCAGTTGTGCAGGGTTTTCCCTGCCTTCCCCTTCTTAAATATATTGTCACAGAGGCACTACCACTGTTGCTGATGGGCTTGGCCTTGGCCAGTGGTGGGTCTGTCTTGGATATGGCTGGCATTGGCTCTATTGGACATAAGGGAACCTTCTAGCACCTTCTCAGAGAAGCCACCCCTGTAGCTTCCCTGCTCCCAAAACCATGTCATGCAGACCCAATACATCCCCAGCTGCCCTGCTCCCGGCTAGGGGGTGGAATGGGCCCTGGCTGCCAGGCCCTGCCTTAACATCCCCCAACATGGGGAGTTTCTGATGGTCTTGGCCCCAGGGAGCCACTGACTTCACAGCACCGTGGCACACCATTTGTGTGCCAGGCTATCTAGGGAGATACAGTACAGGATATTTAGGGGATCCATACTTCACTCACTGCTTGTATTTTGTGATACCTACCTGAAAGGAGGTTGTCTACCTGAAGGGAGGTTGTAGTGAGGTGGGTGTTGGTCTCTTCTCCCAAGTAGCTAGCGATAGGACAAGAGGAAATGGGCTTAAGCTGCGCCAGGGGAGGTTTAGACTGGAAATTAGGAAAAATTTCTTTACGGAAAGGGTGGTCAGGCATTGGAACAGGCTGCCCAGAGAGGTGGTGGAGTCACCATCCCTGGAGGCGTTTAAAAAACGGGTAGATGTGGCACTTCGGGATATGGTTTAGTCTGGTCTACCCTTGATTAGTCTAGAGTGGGCTTGGTAGTGTAGGTTAATGGTTGGACTGGATGATCTTAAAGGTCTTTTCCAACCTAGATGATTCTATGATTCTATGATTCTATGATTCTATATTTGGTAGGAGAAAAGAAACATATCACCCAAAGGTGCTACGATAACCAGACTAAAAAGAATGAACAAACAATAATTAGAAAAAGTTTTGCTACCTCAACTATTACTGTAAAGAACCCATCTCTTATCACAGAACCATAGGATCATAGAATTGTTCAGGTTGGAAAAGACCTTTAAGATCATCCAGTCCAACCATTAACCTAACATTACCAAGTCCACCACAAAACCAATTAAGGGTAGAGTAATAATTTCATGTTTCCTGGCTTGGTGGCTGGATTACTTTTTAATGAAAGTAAAAACTAGGAATCATTAAGGTTGGAAAGGACCTCTAAGATCATTCCAACCCTCAACCCAAAACCACCATGCCCACTAAACCATGTCACAAAGTGCCACATCTACTCATTTTTTGAACACTTCCAGGGATGGTGACTCCACCACCTCTCTGGGCAGCCTGTTCCAATGCTTGACTACCCTTTCCATGAAGAAATTTTCCCTAATAGCCAATCTAAATCTTCCCTGGAGCAGCTTGAGCCCATTTCCTATCCTCTTATTGCTTGTTACTTGGGAGAAGAGACCAACACCCACCTCACTACAACTTCCTTTCAGGTAGTTGTAGAGAGCGATAAGGGCTCCCCTCAGCCTCCTCTTCTCCACACTAAACAACCTCAGTTCCCCCAGCCGCTCCTCATAAGACTTGTGCTCCAGACCCTTCACCAGCTTCATTGCCTTCTCTGGACACGCTCCAGCACCTCAATGTCTTTCTTGTAGTGAGGGGCCCAAAACTGGACACAGTGTTCCAGGTGTGGCCTTACCAGTGCCGAGTACAGGGGGACAATCACCTCCCTGCTCCTGCTGGCCACACTCTTCTTGATACAAGCCAGGATGCTGTTGGCCTTCTTGGCCACCTGGGCACACTGCTGCCTCATGTTCAGCCAGCTGTCAACCAACACCCCCAGGTCCTTTTCGGCCAGGCAGCTTTCCAGCCACTCTTCCCCAAGCCTGTAGCGTTGCAGGGGGTTGTTGTGACCCAAGTGCAGGACCCAGCACTTGGCCTTGTTGAACCTCATACAACTGGCATCAGCCCATCGATCCAGCCTGTCCAGATCCCCCCTGCAGGGCCATCCTACACTCGAGCAGATCGACACTCCCACCCAGTTTAGTGTCATCTGCAAACTTACTGAGGGCGCACTCAATCCCCTCATCCAGATCATCAATAAAGATATTAAACAAGGCTGGCCCCAAAACTGAGCCCTGGGGAATACCGCTTGTGACTGGTTGCCCAGTGGATTTAACTCCATTCACCACAACTCCTTGGGCTTGGCCACCCAACCATTTTTTTATCCAGCGAAGACTACACCCATCCAAGCCATGAGCTGCCAGCTTCCTTAGGAGAATGCTATGGGAGACTGTGTCAAAGGCTTTGCTGAAGTCCAGGTAGATGACTTCCACAGCCTTTCCTTCATCCACTAGGCAGGTCACCAGGTCATAGAAGGAGGTCAGGTTGGTCAAGCAGGACCTGCCTTTCATGAACCTGTGCTCACTGGGCCTGATCCCCTGTTTGACCTGCACATGCCTGTTGAGCGCACTCAAGATGAGCCACTCCATAATCTTTCCTGGCACCAAGGTCAGGCTGAAAGGCCTGTAGTTCCTCAGATGCTCTTTCTGGCCCTTCTTGTAGATGGGTGTCACATTGGCAAGCCTCCAGTCATCAGGGACCTCCCCTGTTAACTAGGACTGTCGATAGATGGTGGAAAGTGGCTTGGAAAGCTCCTCTGCCAGCTCCCTCAGTACTCTTGGATGGATCCCATCCGGCTCCATAGACTTGTGAGTGTCCAGGTAGGGTAGCAGGTCATTAACTGCTTCCTCCTGGACTATGGATGGGGGCTCCATTCTGCTCCCTGTCTCTGACTTCCAGCTCAGGGGTCTGAATACCCTGGGGATAACTGGTCTGCCTATTAAAGACTGAGGCAAAGAAGGCATTAAGTACCTCAGCCTTTTCCTCATCCTTGGTGACAATGTAGGCAAGGAAGGGAAGAGACCAGCATGGCTGAGTCGAGACCTGCTGGTCAAACTAAAGAGTAAGAGGGAACTGCACAGGCAGTGGAAGCAGGGACAGGTGTCCTGGGAAGAGTGCACGGAAGCTGCCCGGTTGTATAGGGTTGGGCTCAGGAAGGCCAAGCCATGGCTGGAGCTGAATTTGGCAAGGGATGTAAAGAATAACAAGAAGGGCTTCTACAGGTATGTCAACCAGAAAAGGAAGGTTAAAGAAAGCATACCCCCTGTGATGAACAAGAAAGGCGACCTAGTATCATCAGACGAGGAGAAGGCTGAGGTACTCAACAACTTCTTTGCCTCGGTCTTCACCGGCACCCTCTTTCCTCACCCCTCCCGAGTCAATGGACTGCAAGATGGGGACCAGGGGGGTAAAGCCCCTCCCACTGTAAGGGAAGATCAGGTTCAAGACCACCTGAGGAACCTGAATGTACACAAGTCTATGGGACCTGATGAGATGCATCCCAGAGTCCTGAGGGAATTGGCTGATGTAGTTGCCAAGCCACTCTCCATGATATTTGAAAAGTCATGGCAGTCAGGTGAAGTCCCTGCTGACTGGAAAAAGGGGAATGTTGTGCCCATTTTTAAAACGGGAAGAAAGGAGGACCCTGGGAACTATTGACCTGTCAGCCTCTCCTCTGTGCCTGGCAAGATCCTGGAACAGATCCTTCTAGAAGCTATATGCTCAAGCACATGGAGGACAGGGAGGTGATTTGAGACAGCCAGCACGGCTTCACCAAGGGCAAGTCCTGCCTGACCAACGGAGTGGCTTTCTATGAAGGAGTGACTGCATCAGTGGACAAGGGAAAAGCAATGGATGTCATGTACTTGGATTTCTGTAAAGTGTTCGACACAGTCCCCCCCAACATCCTTCTCTCTAAATTGGAGAGATATGGGTTTGATGGGTGGACGGTTCGATGGATAAGGAATTGGTTGGATGGTCGTATCCAGAGGGTCGTGGTCAATGGCTCGATGTCCACATGGAGACGGTAACAAGTGGGGTCCCTCAGGGGTCTGTACTGGGACTGGTGTTATTTAACATCTTCATCAATGACATAGACAGCGGGATCGAGTGCACCCTCAGTAAGTTTGCAGATGACACCAAGCTGAGTGGTGCCGTTGACACACCAGGAGGACGAGATGTCATCCAGAGGGACCTGGAGAAGCTGGAGAGGTGGGCCTCTGTGAACCTCATGAGGTTCAACAAGGCCAAGTGCAAGGTCCTGCACCTGGGACGGGGCAACCCCCAATATCAATACAGGCTGGGGGATGAAGAGATTGATAGCAGCCCTGTGGAGAAGTACTTGGGGGCACTGGTAGATGAAAAGCTGGACATGAGCCAGCAATGTGTGCTTGCAGCCCAGAAAGCCAACGGTATCTTGGCCTGCATCAAAAGAAGCGTGGCCAGCAGGTCGAGGGAGGTGATTCTGCCCCTCTACTCTGCTCTGGTGAGACCTCACCTGGAGTACTGCATCCAGCTCTGAGCCCTCAGCACAAGAAGGTCGTGGACCTGCTGGAGCGAGTCCAGAGGAAGGCCACCAAAATGATCCGAGGGCTGGAGCACCTCTCCTATGAGGCCAGGCTGAGAGAGGTGGGATTGTTCAGCCTGGAAAAGAGAAGGCTGCGAGGAGACCTTATTGCGACCTTCCAATACTTAAAGGGGGCCTATAGGAAGGATGGGGACAATCTTTTTAGCAAGGCCTGTTGTGACAGGACAAGGAATAACGGATTTAAACTAAAGAAGAATAGATTTAGACTAGACATAAGAAAGAAATTTTTTACAATGAGGGTGGTGAAGCACTGGAAGAGGTTGCCCAGAGAGGTGGTAGAGGCCCCATCCCTGGCAACATTCAAGGTCAGGTTGGAGGGGGCTCTGAGCAACCTGATGTAGTTAAAGCTGTTTGTTAAAGCAGTTATTTGTTAAGTCTAGTCAGACTTTTCATATTGCTATTATATGTGCTTAGACTATATCCTTGTGTCTAAGCAAAGATATTTTATTTGGGTGAAGATATCAGTGTATCAGTGTTTTGACCAAAGTCAAATTGGAGTTAAAAGGGGTCCCTTAGGCAGTTATTCCTGGCCTATATCCCCTCCTTGCTCCCTTATTTAATGTAGGCCTAACATAAAGTCCAAAATCACCTATGGTGGCCTTCCTATTACCTTGAATGGGAATGAGATTGAAGTCTTTTTTTTTTCTTTCAGAAAAATTGGTAGATTTGAACCATTGCTCAAAGCATGTTGAAGTTCATAAGACCCCTCACAAATTGTGTTACTGTTGCATAAGCATCTAACTGCCAAAGACACAGCACTCCATTTTCTGACTGATGGAAAACAGCAGTTAATAGTGCATCCATTTATTTTGGTCTTATATACAAGAACTACAGAGATCCCCTGAGTATTTTGGTCTTATATATAGGAATTACAGAGGTCCCCAGAGTACTATTCTCTCTTGAGCAGAGCTTGCTTTCCTTGGGCAAGGGGAAAAAGTAAGTGAGAACAAGAACCTATTTTCTTGCAGGGAATTGGCGAACTGACTTTTAAGCCTCAGCACTTTTGCTCCCTAGTCAGTAGATTTCAGCCAATACGTTCATGCAAGGCAGTCAGAATTTGGGTTAGGGTGGCAGAATTTAATATCTGCCCCTTAGCCAGGAACAATAAATGCATATGAATCTTTGGGTTTCTTCACAGTCTCTCTGGGAACAGAAAATCGTAGGCATTACCCTTTGTTCTCAGTTGTTCCTACAATTACTAAGAAATCATAATAATTTACTTACATTTAGAAGCTGCTAAATCTCTTCATAACAGTATTGTAACTGTGATGGGCCAAGGTTTGTAGGAAGAGAGATGTTATCTCAGACACTAGACCAATTGAAGTTGGAAAAATGAAACAAGACTTCAGGCACATATTCCCTTTTCCTCAGTATGTTCTTAATTTGAAGATTGCAACTTTTTTTCAGAATGAATACAGATATGTATGTTTACAAGATATTTTTTTCTTCCAGAGGTATCAGAAAAATAAAAGATATTATCTCTTCCAGTTGATCTGAAACTCTTGACTATGGTATGACAGGTGATAATACAGTATAAATATGGTAGAATAGTCCCATATTTAATGCAACAAAAAAAATATTTGGGGCACTTTAAAATTGGGAGCTTCATCCTTGATGCAAAAATAGCCACAAGAAACTAATTGTAGGAAAATAAACATATGTAATAGAAAAGGTAAGCAAGTCTCTTTGTAACAAGTAGGAAAGTGCTATCTAAATCTGTTTTCGGTCATTGATCCCACTTATTATTTTTCACTCAAGAATACACAAAGTGGGAGTGAGTGACTGCCTGGGTGGGTGTTTGGCTGTTAGCGAAGGTTAACTCACTACAGATATTGAACATACTTTCTTGTTTTAAAGAAATCAATGATTGTATGCATTTAATTTCATTAATTATATGCTGCCTTTATGTAAATACTTCACTGTTACATGGGTGTTTGTAACTAAAGTGTCAGAAATAACCTGTGTGCAACATTTTGCAGAATAAGTAACACCACGCTATTTTTTCAATAATTACAGCAATTACTGTATGAAATGTAATGTACATGTATAGACATGTAGAATTTATTTTAAATATTTATTTTATATATACAGTGTATTTACATCACCCCTCCCCACACAAAACCTTTTCTGATCTGTAAGACTCTTACTGAAAGTTTTGGTGGAATGTTAATGAGATTAGGGAAATAGAGAGTATTTGTGCAGGGTCCTCCAATGAAAGTGTTCAATATTGAGAAGGACAAAGCTCTGAATTATTAGGCAGAGGATTCCATTTGATCTCAATTCTTTGAGTACACCATAAAAAAGGAAACAGACCTTTAGGAAACCAGGATGCAAACACTGATGTAGAAAGTTAATGCTGAGTTATATGTGCCCAAATTAATAATACTTTGGGGATTAAACAGGAAGGTCTCCTCATAAAAACACTACAACTTCAACATTAATGAGCTGCAGCAATAAGAATGATTTCCTACTAAATACTTTTATTTTGTCCCTAAATACAGTATCTTAGAGTGGTTTTCTCCTGGAGGGGAAAAAAAAAAAAAAAAAGATTTGATTAGCTAAAGATATAGTTGCCTATATGCCAAAGATAATCTAAGAAAATAAAGTTAATAAAATGTATCAGAATGTGCTATTTGTTGTGCAACAGCAGCACTGCTAACATGGGGAGCTGTGTCATCACTGTATAGAGCTCTTTTCAGAGCCACAGTTTAAAGTGTGATGAAACAAATTTGCTTTTTTCTGTTCTGACAGCCACAAACTATAGCTTTGTTGAACGCACCAGCTTAAGACACATATGGAGAACCATATATTATTTGACATAATAAATGTCAACAAAAGCTTCACAATTGCCAGTATCCATAATCTACCTACACACTTGATGCACTGTAACCTTGTTCTCATCAGTAGTACTCTTCCTGTTCCTTTTTTTCCACCTTGAAGAACAAATTAATTGCTAAGTGCAAATTTAAAAGCTTCTAAATGTATTTGCTATGTGCACAGATTTTTTGAAACTTGGGTTTTGCCTATTGGGTGTTCCAATAGACAGTGAGGAAGAAAAAAGCTCCTGCCTTGTTATCCTACTGATACAAGAAGGAGAAAGACAAATTTTTCAAATGTACCAGAGATTAATTACTTCCTACACATCCAAAACAATTCCTCTGCTCTGTGCACAAAATACAACTCTTCAAGTGAAAGGATTCTGTCTTTTCAGGTTAAATGTAGAGATGAGATTCCTACTTTTCTCAAAAAAATTGCACAGAGAAAAGAGAGGGGTCTCAGAACTTGCTCCTTGCCTAAGAGGAAAAGTAGCACAGTGAGACTTTGAGCCCTAAGTTGAAACAGACAAAATAAGAAATCTGAGTTCTTTTTTGTAACAAAGAACTTTAAAAAAGTCTTCTCTTGGCTGAAAGCCTTTAAGAAAAAAATCCTGCAATATCTTGCTATTTCCAGAAATGGTCCGATAATGGGAGATTCCTAGAATGTTCCTGCTAGAAATTTTAAAAAATATTTCAGTTTGATGGACTAAGGAAAAAAATGAAAGCTCAGAGTGTCTCAGCAGAGAGCTTCTGTATCTTTAGTTATCAAGCTCTGATCCCACAAAAAAAGGACTCACAGAAATGTATAAAAGAACCTAGTGAACTTGAACTGAGTGTCTTAAAAAGCTCCAAAGGAGTTGCAACAAAGGCTTAACTTAACTATCGGATAACAATTTGTCTCATAACTGCCTTTATCCATCTCCAAATCTGTGGTGAAAAGGTTGCTATGAAAAGGCTGCTATCAGAGCAGGAGAATTTCATTGTAGGTACAAATGAAAATATATAGGTATCAGTTCCTGTTGGCAATATTCTGTGTCATCTTCTTAAAGACGATTCTATTTCTTAGTAGGTGAGACAGACTTTGCTACTTTCAATACAACTTGACTAGTTCATTAATAGCTTTCATAACTCATAGGTCATGATGGTATTCTAAGCTATATGTTACAGCTAAATTATTAGTTAACTGCTCCTGATATGAAAAGTGGATATAAACTAAGCTGGGAATCATAGAATTGAGCTTAATGATTGATATAGAGTCAGAAATAAATATATACTTATTTTTAACAAATGCTGATTTCCACATTATTATAAAACTGCTAAGAACAATGCCTTTGGTATTTTTGGCAGCTTTGACAGCCACATATATATTTTTTGTTCTAATTAGATATATGTTATTACCTATAAAACCCTTATTCATTATGCTAATGCATTCATTTCCCAGACAAATTGGTTTGTGGCAATCTATTAGTCATGTGTAAAATGGATCTGAATTGTCCCAATGTGGATGTTAGAATTTCTTTTTTACAAAAATAATGAGTTTAGTGGTTTGAAATGTTAATCGTAACATCTTCTTTTTGTTTTCAAGTGAGAGCAAGACATAACAGGTTTTGTTCATTTTGGTGTCTTTAAATGCTCTTAAGATAAAATGTCTTTTGTAACTAAAAATGTAGCTTGTCTAAGCCAGAAACTAAGAACTTTTATTCTTAGTGAAACTGTTGCTGCTTGCATCATTGCAGAATGGTTAAATTCAGGCTACCCTATTGTACTCTTTATGATCACTTTAGTGACAATAGCTCCACATTTTCAGCTGTAGCTGAAATCAGAAGGCTACATAATTAAAAAAAAAAAAAAAGTTTTTTATCACACTTAAATTCACATTTAAATGTGCAGAGTCTACCTGATGTTTCTTGTGTGGAAACTGAAGTGCTGATTTATGGAGATCATTATAAATTTCCTGCCTGAAAAACTGTCTGCCTCTTGTGGTGGCTAACAGGTTTTCTCCAACTAGAATCTCCATTTTGATAGAAAGAGTTATTTCCAACCACTATGCCCTCCTGGAGAAGTTTCCAGCTTTCAAGCTCTTCTCGCTTTTGTATATATCAGTCTGATGTTAAAATTTTCTGTGGAAATCTTTCTGTACACATGCATTCACCTAAAAATTTAATTTTCTATTAAATAGCAATTTAACAGAAATTATGCCCACCTGTAGAAAACAGTTTAATGGTGAAAACATTCTGGCTATACCCACCTGTAGAAAACTATTTGGTTTTGGCTTGCAACTGCTGAGGGACATAGAATTTGTAACTGGTAGAATCTTTTACATCCTTCTCACGTGTTTTTGAGGATGACTGAAAAAGAAAACTTCCAGAAGCATATTACTACAAATTTCCTGCAAATTAAAGCTTCTAACAAGGTGGAGAAGAATATGATTAGCCTTGTGAACCTGTCTAACAGAAATCTTACATCAGGAAAGTCATACTGCTGAACATGTGAGCTGTTCTTTAACTTTTATTTGAAATTAAAATAAGGTCTGAACAAATCACCTAAGTTTTAGTCTAAGGCTGCCCAGGAAGAAAAAAAACAAGGGAGTTTCTGATTCCCCATGACCTGCCACATGGTTGCACTTTGTGAAATTCCAGTGCGTGTTTTCACTTCACTTTGAGAAGGAGAACACTCATGTTCTGCTTGGTTTTGCACTATGTATCTACTATTGGGAGGCACATCAACCATTAGAGGAAGATTTGTCAAAATTCTTGCTTATCATTAAACCGGAAAAAAAACCTTTCAGAACAGATATAAATATCTCTTAAGAAGGGCCACAACTTTAAATAAATAGTCTCACTGTTTTTAGTGATACTTCCTGTATGTTCAGACCTGTGTGTAGTGAGGTCTATGTAAGGAGACTAATAGGGACTTTGTATTTAATTTCATTTCTAAGTACAGCTAAAACTATTACTAGATTAACACAATACTGGTTGAATCAGCAGATATTTGTCCTTTCAACATCTTTCCTGTCTGTATCCAAAATGTGTTGGGAAACTGTCAAGGGAAAACTGTGCATCAAGCAAAAGTACTGTGTAGGGTAAAATACAAGTCATCAGGGACATGAAATTCTTTTAGTAAGACATTTGCACATCTCATGCATTGCTTATCTTACTCACAGAGCTGTCACTCCCATTGATTAGATTAAAAGTAATGCATTTCATCATGTCAGTGTGGTCCTCAGAAAGAAGAAGTGTTATATTTTAATGACTCTGTGAACTTTTCAGATATACTTCTGTCTCTTCATTCAGATGCACTGTTGTTCTGGTTTGGGCTAGCTTGTCATATGACAATGAATTTAAGAGCATTGGAAATGGATGACAGATTGAAATGAGAGGGCAATAACCTCTAAAATAGTAAACACACTTTTCTTAATCTCTGAGAATGAAGAAGAATGAATATGATGTTGCAAGCTCTCTCTTCTCACGGTAATTCTGAAGGTTCAATTACATTTGAAGATGGAAAAAAATTCATCACAGATACTTCAAACCAAAAAACCTGGCTGGCTCTTGCACCTAGTTTATAGTGGACTTTATTAAGAGACAGGAATAATCTCAGCTTTAGAAATTTGGTTCTAAAACATCAATGCTTCTCATGCAGGATGCAAGTTTATGTATTAGTTTTTCAAAGCAAATGGGACTAACTGTGGCATTTAATTGTTCATGATGTCCATATTAAATTGGAGAACAAAACTTTTAACTATATCTTTAGGTCTCAGAGGTTATGAAATTTTAGTGTCTATTAAAATATTTTGCATGTTGTTCTTTGCAAGTGGGAAGAAGTGGAACACAACTTTCATATCTGCATAGTTTTGTGACAGTTTAACAGAGGAAAAAATGAGTCAGCTGTTGCCACATCCATGATTACACCACATGTATTTTGACTAGTCATCTCTTTTTCATTAGCCATCATTAGCCATAACTGACATTTTCTCTGTGCTTAATATTTTTACACAAGAGCAACAATTATATTAGCTAAATACCTGTAATTTTTAAAAGAGGAATGGCATCATCGTAAGGGCAAAAGAATCATATAGTTACCAAGAATAACAGCATGTTCTGTCACTTTGTGTGTGCATAGCAAAGAGGAAGATGTAAGCAAAGGAACCCAAGGACTGCTGAGACTGAATTATCTCTTATGCTTTCAATCCTTTGAGAGAAAGAGCAGGTGCTCTGTCCAGTGCCTGCCAGATGCCAGGAAGAGGAATTAATGAGATGTGAAACAACCTAAACTTGGTGTATTTAGCCATGCCCAGTGGAGCAAGATGCACAGGTCTTGCACCCGACAAACCCAAAAGTCAAATGACACGTGAAGCAGTATCTTCTCCATGAATCAATCAGGCAAGGATGGGAAGAGACCAGCATGGCTGAGTCGAGACCTGCTGGTCAAACTAAAGAGTAAGAGGGAACTGCACAGGCAGTGGAAGCAGGGACAGGTGTCCTGGGAAGAGTGCACAGAAGCTGCCCGGTTGTATAGGGTTGGGCTCAGGAAGGCCAAGCCATGGCTGGAGCTGAATTTGGCAAGGGATGTAAAGAATAACAAGAAGGGCTTCTACAGGTATGTCAACCAGAAAAGGAAGGTTAAAGAAAGCATACCCCCTGTGATGAACAAGAAAGGCGACCTAGTATCATCAGACGAGGAGAAGGCTGAGGTACTCAACAACTTCTTTGCCTCGGTCTTCACCGGCACCCTCTTTCCTCACCCCTCCCGAGTCGATGGACTGCAAGATGGGGACCAGGGGGGTAAAGCCCCTCCCACTGTAAGGGAAGATCAGGTTCAAGACCACCTGAGGAACCTGAATGTACACAAGTCTATGGGACCTGATGAGATGCATCCCAGAGTCCTGAGGGAATTGGCTGATGTAGTTACCAAGCCACTCTCCATGATATTTGAAAAGTCATGGCAGTCAGGTGAAGTCCCTGCTGACTGGAAAAAGGGGAATGTTGTGCCCATTTTTAAAACGGGAAGAAAGGAGGACCCTGGGAACTATTGACCTGTCAGCCTCTCCTCTGTGCCTGGCAAGATCCTGGAACAGATCCTTCTAGAAGCTATATGCTCAAGCACATGGAGGACAGGGAGGTGATTTGAGACAGCCAGCACGGCTTCACCAAGGGCAAGTCCTGCCTGACCAACGGAGTGGCTTTCTATGAAGGAGTGACTGCATCAGTGGACAAGGGAAAAGCAATGGATGTCATGTACTTGGATTTCTGTAAAGTGTTCGACACAGTCCCCCCCAACATCCTTCTCTCTAAATTGGAGAGATATGGGTTTGATGGGTGGACGGTTCGATGGATAAGGAATTGGTTGGATGGTCGTATCCAGAGGGTCGTGGTCAATGGCTCGATGTCCACATGGAGACGGTAACAAGTGGGGTCCCTCAGGGGTCTGTACTGGGACTGGTGTTATTTAACATCTTCATCAATGACATAGACAGCGGGATCGAGTGCACCCTCAGTAAGTTTGCAGATGACACCAAGCTGAGTGGTGCCGTTGACACACCAGGAGGACGAGATGTCATCCAGAGGGACCTGGAGAAGCTGGAGAGGTGGGCCTCTGTGAACCTCATGAGGTTCAACAAGGCCAAGTGCAAGGTCCTGCACCTGGGACGGGGCAACCCCCAATATCAATACAGGCTGGGGGATGAAGAGATTGATAGCAGCCCTGTGGAGAAGCACTTGGGGGCACTGGTAGATGAAAAGCTGGACATGAGCCAGCAATGTGTGCTTGCAGCCCAGAAAGCCAACGGTATCTTGGCCTGCATCAAAAGAAGCGTGGCCAGCAGGTCGAGGGAGGTGATTCTGCCCCTCTACTCTGCTCTGGTGAGACCTCACCTGGAGTACTGCATCCAGCTCTGAGCCCTCAGCACAAGAAGGTCGTGGACCTGCTGGAGCGAGTCCAGAGGAAGGCCACCAAAATGATCCGAGGGCTGGAGCACCTCTCCTATGAGGCCAGGCTGAGAGAGGTGGGATTGTTCAGCCTGGAAAAGAGAAGGCTGCGAGGAGACCTTATTGCGACCTTCCAATACTTAAAGGGGGCCTATAGGAAGGATGGGGACAATCTTTTTAGCAAGGCCTGTTGTGACAGGACAAGGAATAACGGATTTAAACTAAAGAAGAATAGATTTAGACTAGACATAAGAAAGAAATTTTTTACAATGAGGGTGGTGAAGCACTGGAAGAGGTTGCCCAGAGAGGTGGTAGAGGCCCCATCCCTGGCAACATACAAGGTCAGGTTGGACGGGGCTCTGAGCAACCTGATGTAGTTAAAGCTGTCCCTGCTCACTGCAGGGGGGTTGGGCTAGATGACCTCTAAAGGTCCCTTCCAACCCAAAGCAGTCTATGATTCTATGATTCTATGATTCTAATGAACTAAATTAAGAGACTCCTTCCCTGCTTGTTCCTCTGATACTTCAGTGCAAGTCAACTAACCAAAACTTAGGTTTTGATAATTCATGAAACCCAGAATTGTAGGCAACAATGGGAAAACACAACCAACAAGAAACTTTTCAGTCAGAGCAAGATGCAAAATACCTTAGTATTATTACGTATTTGAACTTCTGAAAATACTTATTAAGACTGGATGTATTAATTTGTTTTCTTACTTCAAATAAGAAAATCTAAAAATGTAATGTAACTGTATTAGTATAAAGTTCATGTAATTAAAAATGATACTATATAAGTTACTATAAGCAAAGTGATATCTAATAGTCTATCTATTGACAATACCGCAGAACACCTAAAAAAGTTGAAATTAAGGTGGTCACTTCATACTGGTAAATAATTAAAACTGTTAAAAGAATATTTTGATTTCATATCTGTTTTCCTCTACCTACCCCAAAAGAACAATGTATAAAACTGTAAGATACTTGACTGTTCTTGGGAAATACATATCTTAGTTCAAGAACTATAAGCTTTAAGTTAACTAGTATTTGAATGTTTCCTCAGGAAACATTATATGGTGCTATTCATCTTTTTCTCAGTACAAAATTGATTGAAGAAGTAATCATCACTGGCACGTAATTCCTATTCCATTATTATCTTTTATTACCTAACCTACTCTGTTGATATAAGGCTTGAGGTAAGCTACCTTGTAAATCAAAACAATGAAGTGATCTTGATTAAAAATAATTTACAAATATTTTATTTTGATTAAAATTATCCATCAGAAAGATTTGCTTGTATGAATGCATTGATTATTTTTACTAGTTTACTGTATTTCACAAATTTGCTTCCTAATAATGAACTGTTCTTGAACTAGTCTCACTACTCTTACCTCTGAGGATGATACCTTTTTATTTTGTGTATGTATGGCATAGGGTCACATGATTTAGGTCAATGGTTTCTAAATCTTATCTAGATGATTAAAATTGGAAGTGGGACATTTCTCAGATAAATATAGAATATTGAGCACTCTTCAAATACATATCTGCACTAGCATATCTGAACAGCTGTTTTGATCTGTAGCAAATAACATAAATGTCTGCATAAAAATGAACGAGAGGTGTCGATAAAGCTAAAATTCTCAGAATTCTCTGGCCTGACATAATTTTGATGTAGTATGAAATGCAATTATAAAGTTTCTCTAGGTCACTATTAAAACCATAATGAATTGATTTCAAGGGAAAGAGATTATGTAAAACCAAACTTATATTGATATGCTCTTTTCACTTACCATAATTGAGTTTTTTTTGAAACAGTTGTCATTGAAAAAACAGACATTTTATTTTTCTCTTAGTTTTTCATAAAATTTCCCACCTCCTTTTAAATATTAAAAAGTTGTCTGTTATTTTTTGTATGAATTATATAGAATCCTTTTTACTTTTAATTATTCAAATAAAGACAAACCACTTCTCATTACAAACAGTAAGAAGATTCCCCTGGGCACAAGTTGGTTTTGAAAAGGGCTTGTAGTTGGGTTTTTTTTGTTTTAAGTACTTCTTCATGGTGCCTTAAATTTATGGTTTCTTTTATGGCCCTATTAATTCAGGTACTATTTATAACCAGATAAAATTATAGTTGCTTTCCTTTAAATCAATAAAACCAAAGTTATTAAAATCCTCTTAGACTTCATTACTAGAAAACATCCATGTTCAGGAAAGCAGCTCACTGTGTGTTTAACATTACACATATCCCTAAATACCACTGAAGTAAATGGGGTTTATGGACACACTTTCAAATCATTGTATGCCTAAGTTATTTTGTGTGTAAGGAATGTCAATCAGGAGCTTAGTTAATTCCAGAAACATAATGAAATCCTGCAGCAGAACTGTCCATTTTTATGATCCACCAGACTAAATAATTATTTTCTTTGACATTTTGTTTAAATACTTTTATCATTAGCATTCAGATCCGGACTTCAATGAAAATTATCTAATATTTTTATAGTAATTAATTTTTTCATATAAATAGAATTTTACTAAACAGTTAGTATCTGATCTGTTATGTATCACTTGCATGCTCTGGGCCATCATTTGTCTGATTTATTACACTGCTGCTTTTGTTCCCCCAAGTTGAAAATTCTTCACTTAGGAAGTAGGAATTCACTTCCAAAGAAACATTCCATGTCGATTCCCGCCTGCACACAAACTGGTAGTAGGCTTATTAGAGTAGATCTACACAACTGTAGGAGCTCTGCTTTAATATTCATCTTGCTGAAGTCTGAAAACAGTAACCATATTTTTTTAATTGAAAAAGAAACCTGAGACTGTTTGTTTTCATCAACAAGAAGTGGAATATTATAAAGGCAGTCATCTTTCATTGAAATGAGGGGGAAGTTTTCTAGCTACTTTATTTAGAGCTGAATCAGATCTCAGAATATCCTGCAACCTGTGAAAGCATCCTCGGAGCCAGACTCATAAGCTTTCAGCTTTGTGCTATATTGAACGACTTCTGTTTGCTGGTGTTACCTGAGAGAACTTGAAAACATTGTTTCTAAATGTTATTATGGGAGCTCAAAGCTCATTATTCTCACAGCCAAATGTAAGATGCATTCTTAATTAAAAAAAAAAAAAATTGCTGTTGTAATTTGCTGATATCAAAACCTGCATTTTATTAATTCAATAACGTCATCTTAGATAACTGTGCTCCAGAATGGAAAGAATAAACATTTCATGCTCCTGCATTCCATGTGTATGCTGTAGTATTTAGAGAGTCATTCAAAGTGTGTTACTACTAGTTCAGAAAGGGCTATTTCACTCAGAATTTTCAGTGTATTAACTGTTAACATTTCCCATTTTTTGGTCTTAGCTCAGTAAGTAGAAAATATTGCATTGCTTCTTTTCATTAAAATTTAAATTTAGCATTTTGCTGACCTGCCAGAAATAGCAACAAACTGCAATGTTTCATAAAATGTTTCATTCCTAAAATTCCAAACTTTTCTGAGTTTTTTGCTAATATTTAATTTTTAATTCTTTCCTGGACTCAAGAAATACCACTAATGTGTCTGATGACATTTTGGTCTGAATCTTTAACCATGAATACATAAAAATGTGCTAAACTACTGGCTAAATAGGAAGCCTGCATCAGAAAATGCTCAGCAAGTAAGAAGCTCAAGTCTGGATTCTTGTTTTATTCTCTAACACCAGAATAGTACAAAACCATATTTAGTAGAAAAAGTTAGCCAAATCATTGCTGACAATGCTGCAGCCCATTTTCTTTCACACAGATGATCTTTTAGAATTCCTCTATGTCAAAAATATTTTATATATCTATAAAAAACTCAAAAACAGTAGAGACATTTTCCTTCTTTGAACCACTGAAAGTATTTCACTTATAGTCTTAAATTTTCCATATGCAGTCCCCAGGTAGTTCAGATTGGAAGGGACCTCAGGAGATCTTCGATCCAACCTCCTGATCAAAGGAGGTGAGGTGAGAGGTCTGATCAGGTTGCTGAAGGCTGTACCCAGTAGGGTCTTGAAAACCACTAAAGACAGAGACTGCACAGCCTCTCTAGGCAAGCCTGTACCAATGCTTAATTATCCTCAGTGGTGGTTTAGTTTTGATTTTTGGTTTTGTTTGTGCTTGTGGTTTTGTTTTTTTAATTCAAATACTTAAGTTTCATGACCAAATTAAAAACTGTATAAGAATGAGGTATATCTGAAAATGGTGATGATGGGGTGATCCTTCTGCACCACTCTTATTGACTTGATACATCGTTTCATACTTGTTCACCTAATGATTTCTATAGCCTGGCTGACCTAGTATAGAACAATTTCTCAGCAGGAGCTCAGCCGTGGGAGACATGCAGTATTAAAGATTTCTTCTTTTGCCTTTTGAGAAAATTCTTCTTATCCTCAGGAGAAGTCAGATCAGATACTAGTAATCTGATTTTTTCAGTAGATGAATATAGACCAAAGCATATAATGTTACGTGCAGTTTGGTGGGTGACTGAATATTAGCAGGGAAGCCAAGAGCAAGTTTTATATTTCATAGTTTCAGCAATGACACCCTACACTGATATTTGGCAGTGACCAGAATTTTGTTATCATGTTACCATTAAGTACATGACCGCATCTCCAAATCTCCTTCACACTTCTGCTTTTTCACTTTTCCTGCAGTATTTCATGAAGCAATGTGAAATATGTGGCCATAAGAATTCTTCCTGAAGAGATGTCACTTTCTAGCCCTTTGCCATATAAAGCATACCACACATAAACCTTTGAAGACCCTGATGTTTGGTAATGGTTTTCTATAGAAAAGACATATTTCACTTTACATACATGGATAATAAACCTTACTGTCAACAGCCAACACTTTAAAAAGTTTCCAGAAATGAGGGAACTGATGGTGGCATGTCTTGTAACATCTTTATAACTGATGTTCTGGATGGCATTTGATATTTCTGCTTACAAAATATTTGCCCAGTTTATTCACATGCCAGTCTCTTCAGTCCTTTCCTAGAAAGTGATATAGCTATCATATAGAAAAGTTTAGATTAATTTAGCATACAGCAAACAGCAGCTCGTATGCATTGAGTGTATTTTGCAGATACTATAGTAAGACTCAATATTAATGCGTGTTCACAGCAATGTATGAAAGCAATCTGTATTTTTTTATAAATTTTGTTACCTCAGACTCTCCTAAATTCTATTTGCCTACCTGCCTCTTATAGCTAAATTTATAATGATTTGTAGTAGTAGGTGTTACTCAGATGACTAAAAGAGACTGTAAGTGATATAGGAAACAAAATTCATTTACTGTATCTTCCCATTTGGAATGCAGACATAAAGCTTTTGCTTTCCAAGTATGTTTCTAATGTAAGTGAACCAAAAGTATCAAAGATTCCACTGGAAGTCTCCTTTCAAAATCATCATGGTCTACTTAGCTTAGTGAAAATGTGAATTAGTCAAAGAGCATGTGACGCTCTTTTCTTTCTTTAGCAGGTTGGTTTGCAAATGTTAGCTCTTGACAAATATCAGAAGACCAAGTTTAGACATTAAAGGCAGAGGAGAACCCGAATTACAGATGCATAGGAGGGGATACCCTGCTTGAGCACCTCCCAGGGTTGCCCCAGCAAAGCCTCAGCCCCGGTGTCCAGCCATGAAACCTGTCAAGATGAGTCAACATTGGAGCACCTTTTGGACTGAGGACAGTTGCTGCTTAGGGTATAGTCACATTATGGGATGAAGGGGATGAATATTTTGGGTTTGCACAAGACATTATGGGATGCTTAGGGAAGGAACCAAAGGTGGCAAAAGGGAGGCATCTAGGTGATTTGGGAAGGAACAAGCATGGGAAAATAGAGGGAAAAGGGGATAAAAAGGGCCAGTTGCTACTAAGTAGGGACACTTCATTACACTTGCCTTGACCTGATCATGGCAGTCTGTCTTGTCTTCCTACGAAACTCTATGTCCAACTCTTCTCCCAGACATGGGGCGCTCTACTGTGTCTGCATTTTTTGTGTATGGAGGTCTGAGTGCCAGCAACTGGCATCAGATTATGGGTCAGAGGGACCATGTTTCTGTGGTGACAGCAACTGGGGTGAGTGAGGGCCTGGTGTCAGCAGAAGGTCTGGGATGATGGGCCAGAGGGCAGGTGTGCCTGGGTGCCAGGGGCTGGAGAGACCAGAATGAAGGACAGCAAGTGCCAGCCACCAGAGTTAGACCAGGCACCAGAGGTCTGTGTGTCCATGGTGTAGCACCTGGAGAAAGTGCGGTTGTGTAAGTGTGTGAGCGCTAGATCAAGCTGGACTAGCCAGCAAGTCAGTGAATTGGCCTGGGAGCCAGGTAGGCCTCTAAGGGCAAGGTCAGGGTGAAGTTGGCTATTGGGGACTAAGGGACTCCTGGACAGCTGCTGGGGAGACCTGGAGGTCCCAAGGGGCAAGACCTGCTTGTGTGTACATCTGTGCAAGAGGGTCTGCACCAGCAACTGGAGTGGGGCTGCAGCTGTGGGGGCTCATGAATCAGGTCCAAGCAGCTGCAGCTAGGGAGGGCAAGGGGCCAGGGAGCTCTGGAGAGACCATATGTCTGAGCCCAGCTGCCAGCGGAAAGCACATTATACATAGGTGTGTATATATTCCCACTAATAGACCTTCATTTGGATCAGCCAGAGCGGGGAGCAAGATGAGGCCATTGGTGCTGTTCCTGTTCATGTACGTGCTGAGCGTGTCTGTCTATTCATATTGATCTGTGTAGTCAGTAGTAATGTAAATATGTACGTATATTGTGTATAGTGTGAGCTGCCTATTGAGAACACACGCACATCCACGCTATTAGAGGGACCAGAGGACTGCTGCAGCAGCTGCTGCTGTTGGCTAGGCCAGGCTGGGAGGAACCCAGGCTCTAGAGATCGCTGCAGGAGAAGAAGTTGTCTGGGCTCCAAAGCCCACTAGATTTGGGTACCAACTAACACATCCCTGAGTTAATTAAAAAAATATGCAAGTATCTACCTTCCTGAGTTATCCAGAGGAGCACTTGGGAGTGTATCATGGCTCAGCCCAAGACAGAGTATAAAACCCCCAAAAAACCCAAGCAGGAAAAACTCCAGGCATCAGTCCTGGGCTGTTTTCAACCCATGTATTCCTTCCTGGCTACTGGGGATGCCCCTTGTCGTGACAGTGAGCATATCACAAAAGCCGGTAATGAGAATCACACCTATATTGTGAGTCAAATGCATATTGCACTTGCTATGCTCCAAGTGTTGCATTTCTATTGTGATTTAAGTGCTGTACTTGTGATTGCTGTATCACTCTGCTAATTCCAATGCAATGTAAAATAACTTCAAATATCTAAATTTGGTATTAAATATTAAACCCTCAGGGTGTGGAACATCTGAAAAACCTGGTCTGAGGGTATTGGACTCTGACACCTTTATCAAATAGTACATCTCTTTTCATCCCTTTTCAGTTCTTTTCAACTTAGTTCAAATCCTGAAGAGAAAAAAATACACATTGTATTTGTATAAGATCAGGGCAGGCTTGCTAGATTTCTGGAGTCCATTTCTTGAAAACTCCTTTGTGGCTGACTAAGATGAACTGAGTAAGATGAGAGTAAGTTTTCCATTATAATACAGTCATGGCCAAGGAACTGTCAGCACAGGGCATGTGTGTCTGTCTCTCTGAAAGAAGACACCTTCCTCTCTGCTGAGTACACTGGAGAGGCTTGTATTCTCTGACTGCAGAACCTGGACCCTGCACAAATGCTTTCCTTCCCTTTGTCTCATGGCTATAGCAAATGAAACAAATCTCTGTTAGCTTGGCAGCTTCACCCATCTACAATTTACAGCCACCTCTAGGGAGGCAGCATACACAGCCATGATGTGTTCAAGCACAAGGTCTGTGTAATGGAAAAAAACATTGTGCATAGGCGATAAATACATGGATATATTACTCCACTGGGTGGGTATGTGGTCAGAAATACAAGCTGCTCTTGGATAGATTTAAAGAGTCTGTAGGCCACAATACACAGAGTGGTCTAAAAGTGGTAGTAGGGAATGAAGAATGCAATTTATTCTTCTGTAGTACCTATTATCTTCACAAAGTTCACTGTTTTTCATGTTTATTTAGGGAGAGAAAGGAGGGTGGTGATAATATTTTAGAGTTTTGGAAGAGAGACATATTTTTCTTAATTAATTAGGAATGTGCATCTGAGGAATATGTATTTGTCTTGAGTCTTAAAATGATTGGTATTCTGCTGTTTATATGAGATTTTGTTGTCAGCTATTCTAATTATGTTAAATTGATTGTATGTAGCATCAGAGGTTCATTTTATAATTTCCTGCTAGAAAATTTAAAACATTAGTTAACTAATGTTCTGTTTATTTCACAGGATTGTATGCTGTTTTTCTTTTTTTTTTCCCCAGACACCAAATACAATCCCTAAATAAACAAGAAAAAAAATCATGTGTTTCTGTGTTTGTGTGTTTGTGTAAAAGACTGTATTATTAAACTCTACTGTTACAAATGTTTAAAGTGCTAAAAAACAGAGAGGAAAATTTTCAGTACATGTAGTTTGCTATATTTATCTGTATAACATACTGTTTCTGGAGTCATTGAAGTATCCCATAAGGTTTTTTTGTGGTATAGCCTCTGTCGACAACCAAGCACCATGCAGCCACTTGCTCACCCTCCCACCCCCAGTGGGATGGGGGAGAGAATCGGAAGGGCAAAAGTAAGGAAACTCATGAGTTGAGATAAGAAGAGTTTAATAATTTAAAAAAAAAAAAAAAAAAAAAAAAAAAATAATAGTAATGAAAAGGAGAACAACAAAAGAGAGTAAAAAAAACCCCAGGAAAAACAAGTGATATAACTGCTCAGCACCTGCTGACTGATGCCCAAGCAGTCCCTGAGCAGTGATCTCTGCCCCCCAGCCAACTCCCCCCAGTTTCTATACTGAGCATGACGTCATGTGGTATGGAATAGCCCTTTGGGCAGTTTGCATCAACTATCCTGGCTGTGTCCCGTCCCAGTTTCTTGTGCACCTGGCAGAGCATGGGAAGCTGAAAAAGTCCTTGCCTAGTGTAAGCAGTACTTAGCAGCAACTGAAACCTCAGTGTGTTATCAACATTATTCTCATACTAACTCTAAAACATAGCATAATGCCAGCTACTAGGAAGAACATTAACTCTATCCCATCTGCAACCAGGAGAGGTTTTGAAGCCAAATAACAATTCAAAGAATCCAAAACTATACAATGATTAAAACAAAAAATGCTGCTGGGGAGGAGTAAAGAATTTATACTCTTGAATAATAATAATAATAAAAGGTTAAAAAGCTACTGGATTGGGAGAGGAAACTTAAAATAAAGAGGGACATTCTACAAACTACCCTCAACCCCAGCTCAAGCTGTGGAAACTAAAGATTTTTGGAAGACTATCTTGTTAATATAGTGTGCTTAGAATTTCAGTGTGTTCAGGTCTTATTTCCACAAAAAACTTCAAAACTCCAATTCAATAATGAAGAAGGAAAAAACCTTTTTACTTTATTTCTTAGTGTCCAAGGCTTGTTCTCTCAACAGAAATGCCTTAAATCTAAAAGTTTATAAAACTTTCCTATATTTTAAGAATAACCATGAATTTTCGAAATGAGCTACATTATTTTCCTCTATAACTTTTAAAGTAACCTTTAAAATGTGAACCTTTCTTGTTATAGAGGGACAAATCCAAAATGGTTCAACTCTTCATAAAAGTGTTCTCTGCACTTGTGTGAGAGAGAATGCACACTAGAGATATTCATTCAGCACCCAAAACACAAAAAACCCCAGATTTTTCTTCTGGACATTATCAGTCTGGAGAGAAGGTCTTGTTTCTGCAAACATTCCTAGGATCAGGTCCACTTAGAAGCCCCTGCCTCTTGCAGCTCCTGATGAGTTCACTGGAAATATTTTACAGTGACAGCTGAAGCCAGGTCTCCCTGAATTTCTCAGTTCACGAAGAATTGTAAGGTGCTGTTACTCAAAGATGTTGGAGATATAAGATACCACCTCTAACATCTCTGTTTGGGAGGTCAGGTCTCAGAGCACGTTCCCCTTCCCCTCTGGGAAATGTTGTCTCTCTGTGCTCAAGGCAGCCCTCTGATGGGAGAGGTCTGTTTGAGAAGGCTTGCCTGGCAGTGGACACTTTGAGGAAAATTGGGAAGAACCCTCAGCAGAGGCTCCCTCTCTTTGCTTGGGAGCTGCTGTGAAGTTTCAGCTCTTGCCCTTGGTACCTGCCTGAGCTGTGTCACAGCTGTGCTGTGCCTGGTCTCACAGCTTCTTGAGCCTGAGCTCCTGACTCTACCTTTTTAGCTTGATCTTGGACCTGCCTCATCATGACAGACTTGGAGGGTGACTACAGCATCTTGACACTGGCCTGGCTCTCCTGGTCACCTCAGGGCCCATGGGCTGAGGTCCTTGTACCATCTTGTCCCATGGCCCTGCCACTCCTCTCCTGGTCTCTGGATAGCCCCTGCCCACTGCATCCTGGCAGGAGGCTCACTGGTACCCATTCAGCCCAGAATAAGCAGCATAATTCTCCTGCCCAGAAAAGAAAGTTTTTTACTTTTGTGAAAGGCAGAAGCTAATTGATAGCCAGAGCCAGCAGTATGTCCTGACCTCAGGGATATCCTGGTAAGCTGCTAGGAGGCAAAACCCTGGGCAGTGTCAGAGCAGGAGCATCCATGTCACATGAACAGGGAAGTTTCTTCAGCCTCCATAAAGCTCAGAAGGGAGAATGAAAGGTGAACTGAGCTCCCATCCCTCCCAATGGTGAAAAACTCCTTCTTCTGCAGAAAGACATCTGCTGCTGGCTCACACCTCTTGGTAAATTCAGCAATAGTCTAGCTCCAAAGCAGTGAAGAGTCCCCAGCAGCCTGTCCTTTCTTATTCCAGGCACTAAAAATATTTATTACTATTCTTCATAATAATAACATGTTATTCAGGAAATAAGAACATAAAGATAAAAGATTTAGTCAAGTAGCCAGAAAAAAAAAGTGGGAATACTGGTGTAGACATAAAGAAGGGATTGTACGCTTCAAAGGCTTTTCCCAGCTGTGTGAGTTCGTCTAAAGAAAGATATTCTTGATGCATGCTACCATAGACTGTGTGATGACAAGGGTCATTGCTGTCTGGAAATCTGAAACCCGACAACTGTGCTATAAAATACATCTAGCAGACCATGTGCAGAAGGGAAGATGTCCTGCCCCCTGCCGCACATTCAGGAGCCTCACAAAACAAGAGTCACCTTGTCCCAAATAATACAGGCTACCAGAGGTGATTATACATCAGAACTGCTCAGTACCAACTACCTTAATGTATAAATAGACAAGCTGAATTTGTAACTGGGAGAATTTATTTTTCAGGATCCCAGAAATGGCTTCTTGTAAGTGTGAATCTTGATCCAGATTTATGCCAAAGTTAAGACCAGTCAAGTAATTAGAAGAGTTAGAACCATTACAGAGTTTCAGTTAGTGCCCCAACCACAGAAATTAGCATGGTTTGATTAGATTTGCCTGACGGGTTACCTAGATTCCTTTTGAGAGATTATATGATCTTTTAAATGGAAAATAAAATCTAATTTTTTTTTTTTCTCATAATTATAACATTTTCTCAACCTTTAATCTGTGGTCTCCACTGAAGAAAAGTAAGAAGAGTTTGTTATTTTCAGGACCTTGTCTTTGCTCAGATGCTACTCTCTTCAGAAGAAGAAACAAAAGAAAGAGGGAAAAAAAATAGAGGAGACAAATGGGAATGAAATTACAAAAAAAAAAAAATATGAAAGATATTTTGAAATATTAAGGAATGATAAGTCTTACAGAAATCACAATTAATTTTCATATTTTCAGTAGAAATCCTCTTCTTTTACTTTCACAAAATGTTATCTAGTTAAGTTGTCTTTTTGGAACTTTAGAAGGAAAGAAAGAGTTGATTGTTTGGAAAAAAAGAGGGTTATTTTCTATTTCACATCATCTCACATACTATTCTGACTGCTACCAGAATCTTTTCAGTTTGGGAAAAAAAAAAAATCATAATGTATCTGATTTGAATCACTTTGATAGAATGGAAATGGAAATGTTTTTTTTTTCAGTAGGATCTTTATCTATCTGTTTTACCTGTGCTTTCTCACTGGAAAATTAAAATTAAGGAAGTTTGTGGCTAATGAGTTGCAAATGGTGAATTTCAGGTGAACTAAACTTCTACTGCTCACTTTGATATTATTTTTTTCAACCTACTGTCTTCTTACCACCAAAACTTAATCAGAAACATCAGAGATACCAAAAGATACAGGTTTCCCACATGTTCAGTGTGATATTTCTAATATCTTTCAGTGTGACCTAGAACAGACTGACCAGAGAGTTTGTGGAACCTCCACCCTTGGAGATATTCAAACACTGTCTGGACATAGTCCTGGACAACTGACTCTAGGTGAACCTGCTTCAGCAGGGGGAGTTGGACCAGATGACCTCCAGAGGTTCCTTCCAACCTGAACTGTTCTGTGATTCTGTAAAGGTAGATTGGAATTGATGGCAATAAAAGATAATAATACCTGCCCCACTCAGATTCCAACCCCCCCCCCCCCCCCCCCCATTCCTATCTATGCAAGTAGTTGATCAAACAAGATAAAATAATAAATGGACACTCAAAATTTAGTCTGTTTTGGGGAGGGAGAAATAATTCACCATGCTCTAATTTAGGAGCATGGTTAGGCTTAATGATATACTACTATGATATACCACTCGTGCATCAATGTGTACTCCACATGAAAGGGGTGGAATTATAAAGGAGAAAAACTGATACAATAGACTGGTAAGTCAGGCCCATATGTTCATAACAGGAAATTTATTCATAGCTTATGCCTTTAATAATTGATCGTTACTCAGAACAAATATCACACTGAAGACACTGTGGAGGGAATAAGATCTCATTTTAACTTTGTTGGATTTTCTCTGTAAATATTATATTAAAACTCTCTCATCTTCATTTTTTTTTTCCCATTTATTACTTTGTTAGTTGCATTTGCCATTTCTCTAGTACTGTTTCTAAGGGATCTATTGTCCCTAGAATTCCTACAGTACCTAGAGCATCTCTGAAGGATTTATTGCTTTCCATGGATGTGCAGATAACTTAGCATCATTTTTTTTTCTTTTTATTGTGGATGAATATTCTGCAATTCTAAGTTTCAACTGTTCAAAGTAGAGATATTTTCCTACTGTAGATGAGTAACTGTATCATCTTATTTCACAATAGTGTGCAGCTATAACACTCAACATTCCCACAAGATATACTAGGTGGAAGGGATATGATTTGAAATAATATAAATGCCTAAAAGCACGAAGAAATTCTTAAGGTTATTACCACTTTTACAGATAAAAGAAAGAAGGAAAGCTGCAAATTATATTTAAAAGTTATAATCACTCCAAGAAAAGCTCCAATGTTTATGAATAATGGAATCTTTTCTCTTACTATGTAAGGTGAAATAGTAGCTACAAGAAAACCTGAAACTTGTATTTTCTCTCTGTGTACTGGTATTTTACCTGTCCTTTTCACCTGCATTCCCATATCCCATAGGCTCTTAATCATTCTGTTTAACAGAATTTGTTAGAAATGCAGGCTTTTATTCTTATGACTTCCGTCTTGAAAATTACATATTGTTCTCTCATTATTTTCCATTTTAGTCAAAGAACATGTTCACATATAACAATAAAAGCATCAATTAAATTAATTTTTAATCTTCCAAAGATTAATGATTCTTCTTTCTCTGGGACTTTTGTCTCTATGAATGAATGAGCAAATTATATTTCATTTAAGCTATCACAGCACACTATTTCTGTTCATCCAACCAGCCAGCTCAGTCTGTTGGCAAAGTGAGATATTTCTTTCAAAGTCTGAAGATAAAACATGTGGCAATTATAGGACCCTAAGAAAGGGCTATCAAGTACTACATGCAAGGGTGTGTGATCCCTTGAAAGCTTGTAACCTGTGTGGAAAATTGGGTCTTAGATATAAAAGGTGAAGGAAATTGATATACTGTACAAGAGCTCTATGGTGTCCTATAGAAAATTTGAAGAATTGTGAATTAAAGGTCCACATTTTTATTTATTTTTATATGTTACATTAATTTTGATAAGAATCCCCCAAACTGTGTAACTCTGAGGTATACTAATTTTAAAAAAGAATTTAGTTTATTTCCAAAGAAATAGGGGGCTGTGACTGATGCGGGAAGAAAAATAATACTCTTGATATTAAAGACTTTCCATTATTTAATTTTATTATAGTGTAGGCTGGAGTATTTAAAAGTGTTCCAAGTGATTTATCTTTCATCATATCAATATTAGTGGTGAAACAGCAGATTTATCAGTTGTAATAACAGGCACACTGCAGTTACCTATGTGCATAAGCAATGTACCTTGCAGTAACCAGTGACAGACTTTGCTGAATCACGATAATGCTCTGCAGATAGTTAATGAACACCTCCCCTGAGGGGTTTCATTCTCACACCAAGCTCTTAAGAGAAGATGATAGTGCTGATGTTCTGGAGCTGCTGTTACAGAGTGGTAAGAATGTTCACTATTTGTTAAGTTTTAATCAGTAAAGTTCTAAATACTAGGGATTTTCCCTCTGCCATTAGAGGGGAGCTAAGGCAGGTAGCAGAATCTGCCGTTTGTTTGCATCATTAGTGGGTGGCAGTCTTTGAGGTCTAGTGGCTTCTGAGACCTGGGTTTCTGGGCTTTGCTGAGTGTGGGGAAGCTTACTGGAAGGCAGGATTACCTGTGTGCTGTTCCAGGGCCACAGAGCAAGCATATACAAAATATATTTTGTGCAGAAAATACCCAGACAACATCTGTCCAAATCTCATACGTTAGAAAGTCAGCTGGCAAATTTCCTTATATCTGCTACTGCTGAAAAAAATTGATGGCAAAAAGCCCATCCCAAGATATTAGAAGAAAGAGAACAAGTCATTATCTTTACAACTGAAGTGTTAAAGAAGACTCAAAAACCTTACTTTGCCTTTTGTTTCTATATATGTGTGCATGGTCTGTTCACAGAGGAAGACTAAAATGCTTTGAACTACTGGAAAAGAGAGACTGTAGGTGTAGAGACACTGTAGAGACTTCAACCCATTTCTGCAGGAGTCATTTTAGTGGAGTGCAGTCTGTCCTCAGATGACCATTGTTTTGCCTAATAGAAAGTATGGCAGACACTGAGCTGTCACATCTCTGAAACTCAGACCTACTGAATAAATTTTCAGTAATAGGATTTTTTTTTTTTTTTGGTGGGGGGAGGAAGGGGAAAGTTATTTATTTTCTCCTCTGTTATCCTGGAACTATTTTCACCTGACAACTGGTAAATAATTGAACTCATTAAAGAGTTTCTATAGAATTTTCTATTTAGGAAATAACTCAAAATTGCTGTAGAGAAGGAATTTGCATCTATTTTTTATCACTGGATGATGCTTTAATGGGCATGAGAGGTAGGTTTCATTCTCTCATTTGCCTGAAGGAGTCTGAACTCACTTTTTCCCTCTGGTATTTTCAGCCATCACAGTGCTCAGAGCTCTTTTGCCTATCTGTAACAGCTTCTTATTGTAGATAATTTTAGCAGATCTATTCAACCTTGCCCTATATAATTTGTCTAATCAAGTGATAATCTAGAGTAATTCATAATTATAAACAAATAGTAGTGTAAATGGCCAGTGTGGGAAAAACCACAGAAAGAGACACCTGACGTAAAATATTTTCTAAGCACCTAGATTACACACAGAAGTCTGCAGGACTTAGAGACAACTGCTTTTGATAATCAGATCACAGAACTGCAGGCAGAAGACATCTAAATTGTAGTGTGCAGCTGTGTACTATCTATTCTAGATCTGAGAGGGAGGTGAGAATCCCCAAAATACTGAGGACTGTAATCATCATGATCATCATTAATCATTACCGACCCTCTCTGCATGCCCCCCCCATTTCTTTCCTTTTGACATCTGGAAAAGCCCTAATATATATGTCATGTTGATTTGGGAATTGGAGAGAAGGCTATAGGGAAAAAATAGAATCATTCCAGTCCTCCTAAATATGGAGCATTCTGATTTACCTTAGGAGGAAAATCAGACTTAATAGTTATGGGTTTATTTTTATGCAGTAGAAAAATTATTGGGTGGTATATCATACAGGAAGTATGAGGTAAACTGCATATTTATTTCATGTATTTTTTATTTTAAAATGTACATGCTTCAATATCAGAGGGAAAATCTCAGTGAAATATTATTAACAGCAGGGAAATTATTTTTAGGAATTGTAAGGTTGCTCCAGAGAGGAAAGTTATGAGGGCTGTATACAACAGCTACAAGATAAGACGGGAGAAGGTTAGTGTGCATTTGCTACAAAGTAAAAAGCAAATTCAATTTGTAAGACAAATTAAATATAAGCAACTCCAAAATTATTTATAACAGATTTCATTTTAATATATCCAAACAGGAAAGAAAGCATCTACTAATTTACAGAAATTCATGCTGTTCTGTGTGGGTTATTAGAAGAATGGAAAAAAATAATCCCGCCTTGGAAAAATGAGATTGCGAAAGAAGGTTTAACTGTCCTCAGCTTCTTGACAGACATAGCTGCATAATCTGCATTTGTCTGGTGAAGTGAACAAACTAAAAGCAACATATAACTAGCACATAAAGAAAATTCAAATCTTCTCTTTTTTTCCCTCAAAACAAATAAAATAGCAAGCTCTTATGGAAGAATCTTAGTTACAGTTTTTAATTTAGAATTTCTATTGATCCATGGAAAGAGGAGGAGATAATGCTGTTTCTCTCCATGACAGCAGGTCTTTCCAAGGACACCAAATATGGGTGCTGAACCTAACCATCTGAACCAGTGGGCTAATTTAGTGAAAAGGAGGTCTAAAGCAAAATTATCCTTGAAGCTCAACATGAAGACTGTCAGAAATACAGTCTTTTAGAAACAGACAAATGTTAAACAGCTGCTAAGATTATGTTCGAAGTCATACATTTTAGGAAATTTAGTATGAATTTATGAATCTACACTGACGAAACAGATTCTGTTGATCTAAACTACCCAAACATCCCCTTTTAATGTTTGTGGAAATCAAGAACCTGCCTTATGCAGCTAAAATTGTTGGCTATTCAGGGATCTCTGTCTGATTGGTCTGTCTTCATTTGTTTTTTTCTTGGAAGGGTTAAGGGTTTACCTGTAAAATGGGGGACAGAGAAGAGGAAACTATATTTTATAATACTATGCTGCCTAGCTGAATGAAATAAAGGTGCTTGAGCTGGAATTCCATCAATACAAAAAATGAAATGAAATTGCAGCCTGAGTGTCTTTGATAACACATTCAATGACTTTGGGATGCAGAGGCACACTCTGGGGAAGGTAACATATGAGTTAGGTGTCCTCGGCAAGGTTTTACTATGTCCATGAACTGAGACAGCATGCTTAAGATTATGTGACTGTTAGGTAATGTGTTATGACTAGGGAGAAAGCGCTGTGGTGATGATGAGTGAGTTTGGTGTAGAAGAATTAGATGGGAAGTTGATCCACAGAACTATGGTATTGATCTATTCAACATTTTTTGTTATTACCTTTTGTGACAGAAGTGCTGACTGCTCTAGAGAGGTGGGCTTGGTTCATTCTGATGTGGTTATTTCTCACCTTTGAATGACTTTCACAGGCCCCTTGCTCTTTTCCAGTTCCGTGAGTTATTTCTATTTTCTAGCCCCAGCTGTTTTGCTGCAGTTGGCTTTTCTTTCTCTCTGGGCACCAGCAGTACTGGCTGTGTTGTCTTGAGTGATCACTTGTATTCCTCAGAACGGGTAATATTTTCGTTGTCACTTTCCCTCACATTTTCCTCTGACTTTATGAATTATTTCATCATCTTAGAAAGCTGGGGAAACTTTCATATTAGAAAAGTCCCAGCTTTTTGTTGGGGCACGGAGAGTGGAAAGAACAGGCTGCTTCTCCTTTACCAACCATGCTACAGTTTGATTTGAGGGAAGGAGAATAGCCTTATCATTACTATAATTTATTTAAATCGAAGTGGAAAATGTATATTCTAACCAATTCATGGAGTCACTTTCTTCCAAACAATAACCTAGAAAATGAGAGAAAGGAGGATAACAGCCTCCATGAGAAGCAATCAGATATTTTCAGTAAGGCATTTTTTGGGTACTACAAATGTTGCTTGCTCAGAGCCACTATCTGGTATGTTTGCAAGAATATGTCAGCTCTGCTGACTAGGATTTTACCTCCATAATGGAATTTTTTGGTCAAAATGAGAGACAATATCCCACAACTTAAAGCACAGAATAACCAATAGCCTAATGGTGTCTCCTAAAATGCAAGTGATCTAAATTCTTCCTAAACTGGATTACTGACTTGAAAATAAGCGTCACCCACCCTAATGACTGTCCTGTTAGATGATCAGGTGTTCTGCAGAGGAATTGTTACAGTTCCTTTCATGAAAGCTGTTTCATTTTTGTATAATTATTTAACAACTGATTAGAGGGGGGCTTGGTCCCACATACGAGGTTATGTACTTATAATCATCAATATCATACCCTGTTCATATTTCTCAGTCTCCTTTACTGAGCCATTCCACATTGTTTACAAAATTTCTTATTTTCTTTTGGGGCTTTATTTGTATAAAATTATGAAACAGATCCTAACCACTAGAAAAGAGGCAAAAAGAGAAAGACATTTAGGGGCTCTGCAAGAGTGTCAATCCCATACTGTAATTGTTAAAATCTGTTTTTTGTTTTCTTCCTTCCTAAGGTTACATGCAGCAGCATAAAAGATCTTTCTACACTTTACTCTGACCTTGGAGAGAGACATCCCCGCCCCTTATCTCAATCTTATGGGAGCTCAGAGTGACAGCCACCTTTAGTGCAGAGTCTCAGCTACTTCCTGCATACTGTCTCCCTCCTTGCCAAAGAAACTTGGCAACTCCCTTGACAAGAAATATGTCTTTCCATAACTTCACAATTTATGACTCTATTTACAATCAAGCCTTTGCAATTTAGTGATAGATCATTCTATAGATTCTTGGAAGCACAACAACCTTTAGGGTGACAGACATTCAAGGAATTTGCTATTGAAAAATGCTTTTGCAGTGCCCAGAGGTGTGGTGTGAGAGCTATGTGTCAGAATATTTAGAGTTAGGTTTATCACTTAAACAATATCAGGGAAAAATAATTGAATATATAATGCATAAGAAAGGAAAATGTTTCTAAAACATATTTCTCTATCATTAAATCTATCCACTGCTCTTTTCCATCTTAAGGACAAGTAAGCATCATTTGTTTGTCTTTAAAAAGACCTATTTCCTTGTTGGTTGTTCTTGGACTCTGGGACATCACACAGTGATGCAATACTCAAGTAATTTTCTCCCTCCTCTTCCTTAAAGTGTCTTGAATCATGTTTCTACTTCATACTCTAATTAGCACATTCCTTGCTTAAGACCTTTGCATGCTTTCCCCATTTATAAGATTTAAAATGTTTAATTTGAAACAGACTTTGCAGAGTCTACTGTGCAGTCTAACTACACCAGAAAACTGATTTGAGGATAGGGTTGCTAAGCCTTCTCAAAAGCTTGCTTTGTTAGAATTAGGAAAGGCACTCAAAGACTGTATTTTTTTCTTTCACTGTTCAAACTACACAGAAATAGGGTGGGATGTAGCCCTTTAGCCTTATGAATAGAATCAAGATAAAAAAGCATCACAGAAAACATCTTTGCTAGCTACTGTCAAAATCCATCCTTTTTCTATCCCTCTAATGAGCAAACATTCCTGTTCTGGAGACTCCCTCTTCCAGACCTTCAAACAGTATTATGTTGCAAAATCTGGACCTTCATTATCTACCTGATTTTTTTTTTTTGAGGTATTGCATTGTCAACAGGGTCATTTTTCAGCATCACACGTATAAATTCTGGATAAAAGACAGCAGGCTCCCCCTCCAAAGTTAACAAAATAATTCAGGGATGATGCAGCGCCTTGTCATGACAGTACAGCACAGGTCATTTCTACCATTTGTCACCACTAAAGGCAGGCACCCTAGCAGCAGAATCGCTAGCATTCTCATTTGTCTTCAGTAGTAGGTAACACCTTTGACTGTGCAGCAGAATTTCAAACTATCATTAAAAAATCATTAGAACCCCAAACGGGACATTGTGAACCTATGTTTCATTCAGAGTAGTTTTCCTGAGCTCTCACAAAGATGAGGGCAACAATATCAGTAATGTATATAAACTGCTGTGCCATGCCATCTCCTTTTTTTGCTGTGGACTTGTTCAACCCAATACTTCTTTTCAGCACAAAGTGAACTACATTTTGGATCATCCAGAGCTCAGGGAGACTGCACAAAGCTGTACCAAAGGTGCTTCTCTATGTGGATCAATATCAGTGCCATCTTGTTCATTTGACATAAGGCATTTCATTTTGAAAAGCCTTAATGCCCTGAACCTCAGTGCTTCCTTTGAGCACTCTAGTACCTGCAAAATCCATGAGCCTGTCTTTCCCCATTTGAAAGTCTAAGCCGTTTTTCATTAAAGCTGCACAGTGAATTAAACAACATATTTCTGTATAATAGTCAATACTTCATAACCCTCTTCAATTACATACACATTTTTAACCAAAAACAGTTAACTTAAACCACACTAAACCATGTGGATTGGGTAGCCAGTAAGATAAGTTATTGACATCACAAACTGCTGTGGGACATATATTATGTATTTTACAGGAAAGAAATATTTTTTTTCTCTAACAGTCTGAAATCTTTCATTTCCTGTCCAGAACAAGTTCCTAGTCTCTTTTGCAGCCAGCTTCCTCTGAATGGCTCAATATTCACTAGAGTAAAAAAATAATGTTTTTTCTATACAGAAACCTGAGGACATTTATGTGCATGTATCAGGTATATCAAGAAGGCAAAGCTATTAAATGAGATGACATATGTTTCTTACTTAAGGCACACAGAACAACACCACCCCAAGAAGCCATTTCAGCATAATTGCTTAGCATAGAGTTGGGAGGAGTTAGTACTCCTTTCTTATGAAAGGAAGTTGATATGATTGCAGCAAGGAAACTGAAATTTGTATTACATTTAAAGCCAGGTAAAGACACTTCCCTTATCATCTTAAGGAATAGATACAATTTCTCTGTCAGTCAGCCTACTTGCTTGAAAAATGAAAGTTCTGCAGAAACTTCTTATAATCTAATGGTTTTAGTTTTCCCAAAGAAATAAAATATCCAATTATAGGCCGTGAAAGACAGATTTCTCCAGGGAAGATGTATCTGCATGAAAGTACAACCTCTTATAGCTGTGAAACCAGACTCATGAATTTTATGTTCAAATCCAAAATCAATGGTCTTGTAAGGATTTTATCTGGGGAGTGCCTACTCATTTACCTCCATGAGGGCCCTAGAGACACAACCATTACCATGATATCAGATAAGCCAGACTACTGGTGCTTACCAGCATTATATATGATATCAGAGCAGACATATGTGATGGAAGGGTGCCATACCTCCATATGACTGATCCCTATAGATGACAAACAAATTTACAGCTCTTGCTGACATGCAGCCTCACTCCTCCCATAGTTTTCATAATCCTGCAGTGTGGGCACAGCAGGTTATTATGAAGGGCAAGTTTCCTATTCCTTCCTCAAGGAAGGACCCTCCTACATAATCTGTACTTCAAAGGGGCTGTAAGGAATATCTCTCCCATTCATCTTTCATCCCTCTGCAGGGCTCTGGAGGCTCCCTCTGGTGTGTACTCTCACTGACCCCAGCGAACGAGAACATCCACAAGAATGGGGTGAAGAGGATAACAAAAGATTTCAGGAAGTTCTTTTGGAGGGATCTTGGGATACTTGTTCACGTCTCCTGAAAATGGCATTGCATTTCCCAGATTTGGAAAAACTGCGTCACTATCCTTCTTGGAAAGTTCTGTTCTTTTATCCATTCTCTGTGTGGGATTTGCTGAAATGCTTGCATGTTTTCAGCTATAAATATTTCCTCTTGCTTTTGACTTCTATCCAAAGTGTCTGCAAATCTTTCTGTTTCCTTAGTCAAGAACAGCACAGGAAAATACTGACAAAAAAAAAAAAAGGGATTAGAAGCAGAAATGAAGTAAATATTATTTCATCCCATTGAAGGAGGTAATATACAAAACACAGGAAAAACAAGTCTACTTATCTGGAAGTCTGAAAAAAGTTCTGCTAAAAACAAGTTACATTTTTTAGGAAAAAAAAAAAGTGTTTTCTTGCTGTTATTTTCTGGTAGTGCCAAATGCCAGGAAAGAGTAAAGAAGGGGGGGAAGGTATTTACAATTCTGATGAAGGGGTGGGTGTTGAAAACATTATGTATGATTGCAAGGATGATTTGGTCTAGGCAGCTAGTGACTGCTGTCTAGTGTACTGAGCAAGGAAATGGTAGCGCACAGCTTGGCAAGGGCTCCAAGGCTCTGTTCTGCTCCTGACTGGCACTGATTAACCTCTATGATGTGCTGTGGGCTCTGTGCTCTGCCTCACAAGAGCTCAGTTATGCCACTTGAAGAATAAGATTAATATTTTTATCCTATTTAGCAAGGGGGGAGAAAAAAGGATAAGAATTAATATGTATTTATTTTCAGCTTTTTCAGAAAAAAAGAGGAGGAGTTCCACTGTGGGTATAACATGTATCTACATGCAGCAGGTTTACTGAGGGACCTAAAACGAGATCAGGTGCTTGTAATGTAATTGAAAGTCAGACATACACTCTGTTCCCTGTTACAGCACTTGTGGCACTTGTAGCACTGCAGCAATAGCAAGGAGCACATGAACTGCATGCAGCTTCCAGTCCCAGCTTCTGCCAGATAAAGTGTGTCCATGTATCTGAGGGCATGATTTTGACTGCCTGTCGTGTTCATGTTATCTATGATAAAGATGTTGAATACTCATTAAGACTAAGTGTTTTAGGGAAAGTGAGTGACCAGAGCCTCTAATTCAATGTAAAATCCACAAGGAAGACACTATTTTAAAATGTTTGTAATATTTTCACTTTTCCTTTGTTTGTGCTGTATTTTGTGGTTGTATCCAAGAGCTGGGAATTGGACTTTTATGGAAAAGACCAGAAAAGACCATTTTATCTTTCCTGTGTGTCGCTATTTCACAGCACTGGAACCCAAGAAAACTCTGTATTTTTTTCAAACAAATAAAGATAATTTGCATTAAAATAATAAATGTAAGTTTACATATACACTTCAATATATATGAAAATCATTTAGAAAACATGTTTCTGTTACATGAATAGAGATATTCCTCTTATATTTACCATGGCATAGATTAGTATTTGCAAATGAGGTATCACCACAGGAACTGTGTAACTCAATGAGGCACTTAAAAAAAAAAAAATTGCACCTTTTTCTGGACAACTTCTCAAATTTCTTTTCTCTCCCCTTTTACTCAGATGAGTGCTTCCTGTTTCTGGCTTAAAGCTCTAGGAAAAAACTCTACTTAATCTAAGTAGATAGCTCAGGTTTATTTACTGACATCTATAATCTGTGAAAGCAGCGTTGCCTAACTTCTGGAGCCAGCTGACAGGATGCATGATATTATTATTAAAACATATATTTATCTGGATCTTCCCATCAGCTTTTGCCTCAGGTAGTCATGGGAATAAAATATTACTTTGGACCTATTCTCTTCAAAATGCATACCCTCAAAATGGTAGGCTTGAGGAACATAAATAACAATTTTTAATGTTACTTCAGTGGTCAAATCCAAGCATAGCTGCAAAAGTAACCACCTTAGAAAGAACACTTCAGATTTCATTTACTATTCATGTCAACTCCCAGGAAGAGCCATCTGCATCGGTTTTACTTGTGCTTGTTTCATCCAATACTCTAGTACTCTTGACATAAATGTTAGATAAATATTTTAACAAAAGTTCAGATTTATCAGATATGCATTTATTTCAGGGGCATTATTGCTCTTAAATGTCTACTTTGCATAGAGTTTTTAGGAGTTGCTAACTTAAATATTTTTTTTTTGGTTCATTTCTGTTTTAATTTAGGTAATATTGTTAAATGGATTAAACTGATCCATTCTGTAGCTCTATTGATGTCACTGGAGTTACATTAGGGACACACTAAAACCCATTTGTCTCATCAAGCATCAGGGAAATATGCTTGAAATATACTTGGAATTCAATGTCTTTTTGATGCCCTCTGAATCTAAAATATAAATTCATGCAAAGATTATCTAGCCTGGCATCGTTCAGAATGTCACTTTAATAGATAATCTGAAACAAAAAAACTTAAAAAGCTGGTGAAAAAGGCAGAAATATTGTATATAAAAAGTAAATAATTACTACTTGGTTGAAAACAGAGTCTTTGTGAGCTACTGTAATTTTGAGGGATTTTTCTTCCTTTGATCCCGTCTCAAGGTATTGTATTTAAAAATTTAGAAGAGGCATAAAAGAGACAATGGGCATAAAATGAAGCTCAGGAGGCTCTTTCTGAATATCAGGAAACACTTCTGTACTGTGAGGGTGACTGAGCACTGATGCAGATTGCCCATGGAGGTTGTGCAGTCTCCATCCTTGGGAATATTCAAGAGCCAGCTGGACAGGGACCTGGGCAACTGGCTCTAGGTGACCCTGCTTAAGCAGGGGGGTTAGACCAGATGATCTCCAGAGATATCTTCCAGTCCAAACCATTCTATGATTCTGTGATTGAAGCCAAAGATGATCCTAAAGGAAGTACCTTTGCACAAATCTACATTGCCTTAATGTTTCCTTTCCAAGAATAGATAGTACATGTGAGTGAAAACAGTCTTGCTACACAACTGTTAACATTAGATTATAAGGTCAAGACTAATTAGAAATAAAGAATCAATTATTCCTTGAACTTGCATTTTGAGTCTTTTTTGGAGAACATGAGTACATTACTTATCATAACTCCCATAACATTCAGTAATAACTCATTGTTCTGCCTTTGATTTTGTACAGCAAATATATACTGAGCTACATTATTTAGACATTTTCATTAACCATTGAGAATTTCATTTTCCAAACTGGCAATAAAAGGCATGTGTCTTAAAATCAGTTTTGCTACCTGACAGCACTGGAAATAAACCCTACAATCCTTTAATTTAAAGTACTGTCTCAAAACCAGCTTATGCATCTCCACATTTCGTGTTCAACAGTTTTTATCATAAGACGCAGAAAAAAATAATGGAAGATTTCTTCAACTCCTTCATTCCTTCACACAGTTCCCCCATGGATACTATACCCGAACTGCATTTGTTTAAGATAACGGGGACCATTTTCCCCCAAAAAATGACAAAAACTTTTATTTGCAAAAGGAAGATTTCTCCTGAAATTCTTTCTTATGACCAATTTTTGCCTACATTTTTTTTCTACTTTTCTCTACTTGCTGAGCCTGCGAGGTCTTGTGTTCTGCTTTACCTTTGATGAAGTGGAGTCCTGATGGTATCTCCAGTGATGGCAAAAAGAAAGTCCTATTTCAAAAGTTTTGTTATTGAAAATATTTGAAGAATGAATAGAATTGTATTCATAGAATCATAGAATGCTTTGGGTTGGAAGGGACCTTTAGAGGTCATCTAGCTCAACCCCCCTGCAGTGAGCTGGGACAGCTTTAACCAGATCAGGTTGCTCAGAGCCCCATCCAACCTGACCTTGAATGTTGCCAGGGATGGGGCATCTACCACCTCTCTGGGCAACCTCTTCCAGTGCTTCACCACCTTCATCGTAAAAAATTTCTTTCTTATGTCTAGTCTAAATCTATTCTTCTTTAGTTTAAATCCGTTATTCCTTGTCCTGTCACAACACTCCCCATCTTTCCTATAGGCCCCCTTTAAGTATTGAAAGGTTGCAATAAGTTCTCCTTGCAGCCTTCTCTTTCCAGGCTGAACAACCCCAAATCTCTCAGCCTGGCCTCATAGGAGAGGTGCTCCAGCCCTCGGATCATTTTGGTGGCCTTCCTCTGGACTCGCTCCAGCAGGTCCACGACCTTCTTGTGCTGAGGGCTCAGAGCTGGACGCAGTACTCCAGGTGAGGTCTCACCAGAGCAGAGTAGAGGGGCAGATCACCTCCCTCGACCTGCTGGCCACGCTTCTTTTGATGCAGGCCAGGATACCGTTGGCTTTCTGGGCTGCAAGCGCACATTGCCGGCTCATGTCCAGCTTTTCATCTACCAGTACCCCCAAGTCCTTCTCCACAGGGCTGCTCTCAATCCCTTCATCCCCCAGCCTGTATTGATATTGGGGGTTGCCCCGTCCCAGGTGCAGGACCTTGCACTTGGCCTTGTTGAACCTCATGAGGTTCACACAGGTCCACCTCTCCAGCTTCTCCAGGTCCCTCTGGATGACATCTCGTCCTCCTGGTGTGTCAACGGCACCACTCAGCTTGGTGTCGTCTCCAAACTTGCTGAGGGTGCACTCGATCCCACTGTCTATGTCATTGATGAAGATGTTAAATAGCACCGGTCCCAGTACAGACCCCTGAGGGACCCCACTTGTCACCGGTCTCCATGTGGACATCGAGCCATTGACCACGACCCTCTGGATACGACCATCCAACCAATTCCTTATCCATCGAACAGTCCACCCATCAAATCCATATCTCTTCAATTTAGAGAGAAGGATGTTGGGGGGGACTGTGTCGAACGCTTTACAGAAATCCAAGTACATGACATCCATTGCTTTTCCCTTGTCCACTGATGCAGTCATTCCCTCATAGAAAGCCACTAGGTTGGTCAGGCAGAACTTGCCCTTGGTGAAGCCATGCTGGCTGTCTTGAATCACCTCCCTGTCTTCCATGTGCTTGAGCATATAGCTTCTAGAAGGATCTGTTCCAGGATCTTCCTAGACACAGAGGTGAGGCTGACAGGTTGGTAGTTCCCAGGGTCCTCCTTTCTTCCCGTTTTAAAAATGGGCACAACATTCCCCTTTTTCCAGTCATCAGGTACTTCACCTGACTGCCATGACTTTTCAAATATCGTGGAGAGTGGCTTGGCAACTACATCAGCCAATTCCCTCAGGACTCTGGGATGCATCTCATCAGGTCCCATAGACTTGTGTATATTGAGGTTCCTCAGGTGGCCTCGAACCTGATCTTCCCTTACAGTGGGAGGGGCTTTACGCCCCTGGTCCCCATCTTTTGGTCCATCAATTTGGGAGGGGTGAGGAGAGAGGTGGCTGGTGAAGACTGAGGCAAAGAAGTTGTTGAGTACCTCAGCCTTCTCCTCGTCTGTTGATACAAGCCTGTCTTTCCTGTTCATCACGGGGGGTATGCTTTCTTTAACCTTCCTTTTCTGGTTGACATACCTGTAGAAGCCCTTCTTGTTATTCTTTACATCCCTTGCCAAATTCAGCTCCATCCTCGCCTTGGCCTTCCTGACCCCATCCCTACACAACCGGGCCGTTTCCCTGTACTCCTCCCAGGACACTTGTCCTTGCTTCCACTGCCTGTGCAGTTCCCTCTTACTCTTTAGTTTGACCAGCAGGTCTCGACTCAGCCATGCTGGTCTCTTCCCTTCCTTGCCTGATTTCTTACCCTTGGGGAATGAGAGCTCTTGCGCTCTATGGAAGGTGTCCTTAAAGATCTGCCAACTCTGTTCCGTTCCCCTGTCCCTGACTACTGTCTCCCAGGGGGTCCTTCTGACTCACTCAGAAGCGTGAACTCCACCAACGCATGATCACTGCAGCCCAAACTGCCTCCAGTCTTGACATCACCAATGAGCTCACTTGCATTGGTGACCATCAGGTCCAGTATTGCATCCCCTCGGGTAGGGGTGTCTATTACCTGGCTTAGGAAGTTGTCGTCTATGCATTCCAGGAATCTCCTGGATTGCCTACAGCTCACCATGTTACTTTTCCAGCAAATGTCGGGGTGGTTGAAGTCCCCCAGCAGGACAAGAGTCTGCAAGTGCAAAGCCTCCCGGAGCTGGAGGAAGAAGGCTTCGTCAGCAGGTTCCCCTTGATCAGGTGGCCTGTAGTAGACACCAACCACAAGGTTCCCTTTGTTGCCTCTGTCTCTGATTATTACCCATAAGCTTTCGATCTGCTCGTGGCTATTCTTCAGGGACAGCTCTTCACACTGTATTGATTTCTTTATGTAGAGGGCAATGCCTCTGCCCCTCCTTCCTCGCCTGTCCCTTCTGAAGAGCCTGTAGCCATCAATAGCCACATTCCAGTCATGGGATTTGTCCCACCAGGTTTTGGTTATGGCAATCAGGTCGTAGCTGTCTAGTAGCACAGCAGCTTCCAGCTCCTCCTGTTTGTTCCCCTGCTGCGTGCGTTCGTGTAGAGGCATTTCATCTGGGCTGTTTGCCATGTCACCTTCTTAGTGGAACATCCCTTATTTCCCTCGGGGTGTTTCACGAAGGTTTCCTTGTGAGCTTTAACTATCTCAGGAGCCACTGGCTCATCTCTGAAAGACTTCCGCTGTGCTGCAGGATCCTCATCATGCCTCTGGGCAACAGGTTGAGGGCTCACAGTAGCACTCCGTCCCTCTAACCATTGCGTACCGTCCCACAGCTTGTCACAGGCAAGCCTGGTATGTTCCCCCTCCCCCTTCACATCTAGTCAATGACTCAGCCAGCAACTAAGCACCATGCAGCCGCTCGCTCACTCCCCCTACCACGATGGGATAGGGGAGAGAATTGGAGGAGTAACAGTGAGAAACACTCCTGGGTTGAGCTAAGAACAGTTTAATAATTTAAATAAGGTAAAATGGTAATGATAATAATAACAATATAATAATGAGAATAATAATAATAATAATAATAATATACAAAGCAAGTGATGCACAATGCAATTGCTCATCACCCGCCGACCAATACCCAGACAGTTCCCAAGCAGCGATCTCTGCTCCCCAGCCAACCCCCCCAGTTTCTATACTAAGCATGATGTCATATGGTATGGAATAGCCCTTTGGTCAGTTTGGATCTACTATTCTGGTTGTGCCCCCTCCCAGTTTCTTGTGCACCTGGCAGAGCATGGGAAGCTGAAAAGTCCTTGACTAGCATAAGCAGTACTCAGCAACAATTAAACCATCCGTGTGTTGTCAACATTCTTCTACTAAATCCAAACCACAGCACTATGCCAGCTACTAGGAAGAAAATTAACTCTATCCCAGCCGAAACCAGGACAGCCACCCAGCCATTTTTTTATCCAGCGAAGACTACGCACATCCAAGCCATAAGCCGCCAGCTTCCTTAGGACAATGCTATGGGAGACAGTGTCAAAGGCTTTGCTGAAGTCCAGGTAGATGACATCCGCAGCCTTTCCTTCATCCACCAGGCAGGTCACCAGGTCACAGATGGAGATCAGGTTGGTCAAGCAGGACCTGCCTTTCATGAACCCATGCTGGCTGGGCCCAATCCCCTGGTTGACCTGCACATGCCTGTTGAGCGCACTCAAGATGAGCCACTCCATAATCTTTCCTGGTACCAAGGTCAGGCTGAAAGGCCTGTAGTTCCTCAGATGCTCTTTCTGGCCCTTCTTGTAGATGGGTGTCACATTGGCAAGCCTCCAGTCATCAGGGACCTCCCCTGTTAACTAGGACTGCCGATAGATGGTGGAAAGTGGCTTGGAAAGCTCCTCTGCCAGCTCCCTCAGTACTCTTGGGTGGATCCCATCTGGCTCCATAGACTTGTGAGTGTCCAGGTGGGGTAGCAGGTCATTAACTGCTTCCTGCTGGATTATGTGGGCTTTATTCTGCTCCCTGTCCCTGTCTTCCAGCTCAGGGGTCTGAATACCCTGGAGATAACTGGTCTGGCTGTTAAACACAGAGGCAAAGAAGGCATTAAGTACCTCAGCCTTTTCCTCATCCTTGGTGACAATATTCCCCCTTGCATACAGCAAAGAATCATAAAGAATCATAAAGAATCATAAAGAATCATAAATCATTTAGGTTGGAAAAGAGCTTTAAGATCATCCAGCTTTAAGATCCATCCAATCAACCATTAACCTAACACTGCCAAGAAAAGACCTTGGATTTTTTTAAGCAACTATGTTTAATCTTCTAACCAAAAGTTTCTCTTTCTGCTTTACAATGACCACTTATGTTCTTTAACTCTTCCTGAATAGTTCTGCCATTTTCCTCTGAGGACAAACTCTCCTTTGGTTTTCAGGGTCTGTTCTAGGTTCTGACTCTTGTTCTTCACCAGAAGATGTTTCCTTGTCACTCATTTTAGCAGTGAGCTGAAATAACTTGGGTGGAGATTCTCCTTGGCTCTCTTTTTGTTGTTAGTGTATTTCTAAAAACATTTTTTATTATCTTTAACAGCATTGGCCAGATTGAGTTCTAGCTGGGCTTTTGCTTTTCTAATTTCCTCCCTGCATGACCTAACAAGATCCCTGTACTCTTCCTGAGTTACCTTCCCCTTCTTCCAAAGGTGGTAGACTCTCTTTTTTTCCCTGAGTCCCAGCAAAAGCTCCCTGTTCAGCCAGGCTGGTTGTCTTCCCTGCTGGGTGGTGTTACGGCACATGGGGACAGCCTGCTCCTGCACCTTTAAGACTTCCTTCTTGAAGAGCACCCAGCCTTCCTGGACCACTTTGCCCTCCAGGACTGTCTCCCAACCAGTGTCCTGAACAGGCCAAAGTCTGCCCTCTGGAAGTCCATGGTAACAGTTTTGCTGTCCCTCCTCCTTACGTCAGCAAGAATTGAAAATTCTATCATATCATGGTCGCTAAGCCCAAGATGGCCTCCAGCTATGATGTCTCCCATGAGTCCTTCTCTGTCTGTAAATAGTAAGTCAAGTGAGGCACCTCCCCTGCTAGGCTCACTCACCAGCTGTGTCAGGAAGTTATCTTCCACACATTCCAGGAATCTCTGAGACTGTTTCCTCTCTGCTGTGTTGTATTTCCAGCAGCTGTCCAGCAAGTTGAAGTCCCCCACGAGAACAATGGCTAGCCATTGCGAGACTTCTGCCAGCCGCTTATAAAATGCTTCATCTATCTCTCCATCCTGGTTGGGTGGTCTATAGCAGACTCCCAACAGTATGTCTGCCTTGTTGGCCTTCCCCCTTATCCTTACCCATAAGCACTCGATCTTGTCATCACCACTGTTGAGCTCTATACAGTCAAAACACACCCTAACATACAGAGCCACCCCACCGCCTCTCCTTCCTTGCCTATCCCTTCTGAAGAGCTTATAGCCATCCAGTGCAGCACTCCAGTCATGAGAGTTGTCCCACCATGTTTCTGTGATGGCGACTATGTCATAGCTATCGTGCTGCACAATGGCTTCCAGCTCCTCCTGTTTGTTGCCCATGCTGTATGCATTGGTGTAGATGCACTTGAGCTGGGCTATCGATTTCACCCCCAGTCTTGCCATGCAACCTTCGGGCTCCTCTCTAGTGAGCCTGTTTATATCCCCTTCCGCCTTTGAACCTAGTTTAAAGTCCTCTCAATGAGTCCCGCCAACTCATGAGCAAGAATCCTTTACATACTGAGCCTGACGTCATGTGGTATGGAATAGCCCTTTGGGCAGTTTGGATCAACTATTCTGGCTGTACCCCCTCCCAGTTTCTTGTGCACCTGGCAGAGCATGGGAAGCTGAAAAAGTCCTTGACTAGCAAAAGCAGTACTTAACAACAACTGAAACCTCAGTGTGTTATCAGCATTATTCTCATACTAAATCCAAACCACAGCACTATGCCAGCTACTAGGAAGAAAATTTAACTCTATCCCAGCCGAAACCAGGACAGTTATTTATCAAATGTTAGCAGGGAGCCAAAAAGCAGCTTTAACACATCTACCGGTGACTTTGCCAAAAGACAACGAGAATTAGCATTTTTCTGGCTGCTAAAAAAAAAAACCCAACAAAAACCAACCAACCCAAAAAAACCCTCACAAAAGCACTGTGAGAACAGCACTGGTAGTAGTAATTTAAAAATCAATATAACGTGATATAATGCAACATAATCTTCAGATACTGCTCTCACCCTCTTTGGTGGCTGTGAAAATATTTGCTAATTGCTTATCCCCCCACTATTCTCCTTCCCTCTCCTGAGCCTCCCCATCACTAGCTACATAATCATCAGTCTTTGAAGTCAGCAACAGTCTGCTAACAGAGCAATTAAATGAAACACCAAGAGCAGCAGGCATTAGATGTATTGCTTTTTTGTGACATATCAACAGCATTTATGATGTACTTGTGAAATATTAATAATATACACATGGATTTGCTACATGCTTTTATTTTCTCTGCTTGAAATACATGCTAGGTATTATTTTTTTGCAAAGAGGGTTTTCAGTCCACAGAAGCTGAGGGGTCAGATCCCAGAATCCTGACCCACAACACACGCCATGTGGCATCAGGACTCCAAGTCATTTATAGAAATGATATTCATCTGACTGAATGTAGTCATTTTATATTGGAGCCAGTTGTCAGGATTTCCATTATTGTCAGTGGGAAGAAATAGATTAATTGTTTCTTTGAAGCACTTTATTTAAAGTACATAGGTAAATGGTGCATTGCTGTTCTGAGATAGTATTATGAAATTAATAAAAGTGGAAATAAAAATTATATGTGTTGGACCTCAAACGAAAATGATCTTACCCGGATGTAGGAACAATATTGAATTTTATTGGGTAATAGTAAATTACCTGGTTTGAAGTTAATTTCTTAGGATTTTTGCTGTTACCATCTCCATTGTAAAGTCAAAGACACACTTGGACATTTTGGGAAGGCTTGAATATAATTTTTTTTTTCTTTTTCAGATCTGTAAACTTCAAAATCATCTCCACACAAAGTCTCAACGTCTTGTAACTACAACAGTTATAGGAGAAAATTCCTTTTAAAGTTGCTGCATTGATCTGCTGAATGAGTGCATCAATGCACCTTTACAGATACTTTCACAGGTCTGCTTCTCTTTTTAAGCGTGCTTAGTGGAGAAAAGGGAGATAGATAGTAGCATTCAAGGAAATGACACTTGTTTGTTCATTAGCAGTTATTCCTCTGAAATGCATGACAAGAATAAAAACATAATAAAAATGACATAAGTAGGCCCCGATAATCCAGTTTTGATTGATTAATCAAAAATTCTGTAAAAGAGAGAGCGATACAAAATCATGTGTCCAACTTCATCTGCTCTTCATTTTTTTCCCTTGAATGAAGTTAAAGATTTTTTTCAAAGACTGGAGGCAGATGACAGTGAGCTGAAGAATAAAATTTGTTGTACGGTAGGGAAAAATAAAAATAAAAATAATAATATGCATATTGTTATTATGTGATGTTCAGTGCAACTGTATTCTAGAGTGCCATGCAAAGATAACACCTCTTTACTGAAATGATTTACTATATGCACACACTGAGTCACAGATGCATAGTTTGAATAGCAAATCTGTCATGTAAATGTATTTTACTACACCCACTACTGCCTGGACAATACAAACTGAATTTATTTCTCTAGACAGAAATGTTTATCAAAGTGCAGTTAAGTTACACCAAACAGACAGACTAGAGACACAGTAGGCTGCATATTCATGAACACAGAACAGCTTCTGATGTGAATTTTATCTTGAATTTGCAATTAAAAAATCTGGTCAGAAGACATATAGTACTAATAATCATAGACAGTTATTTAATCATGTGTGGAGAATTAAGGCACTACTATGTGAGCTGTGGTGTACGGTTTTGAGGCATTTTTCCCATTTTCTAGGTAATATAGAGGTATTCCTTTTTCACCACATAAAGAGTCCTAAATACAATGAAGGTATGAAGTAGCAGAGCAGATGGGCAGATCATGGAAGTGGCACTATAAAGGGACCCTATGTCCTATGGAGAAGGTAGAGGAGAATGCAAGAGGCCATGGTAATAGGACAGAGAGAAGAGAGTGAGACCTGGGGAGAGTCTCCAGAGGAGACAATCAGGTATGTGTGTTTGTTCTAAGAAAGATTAAAAATTCCTCTGAAGTTCACGTATAGGAAAATAAGTTTCGTTCAGAAATTTTACCTTTTATTGCAAAATTGGAGGGTTTGTTGTTGTTTTTCCTCAAAACAGTGGAATTGTTCTTCATCTGGAGTAAATAGTTCACTTCAATATGAAAGCTACCTCAATGCATTTTCTGGACATAAAATACCTTTTTATTGTTCAAACCTAGAAAACACAGAGAAGTTAAATCAAGCTCCACTCCATAAATTTGTACAAGTATGATTTGTGCTTAGTCAAGTGAAAGAGTATTGCAAGATATTTAAGGCCACTATGACTTGTAACAATCAGTCTAAATAAAACAAATACAGAAGTCTCTTTCCTTAGCAAAAGTTACATATGCAACCACAGAGTAAAAACACCCAAACAGGCAAACAACCACCTCTGCGTTAAACTAGGCAGAAAGCTCTTCAGTCTTGAGTGTTTTCGATAAGTGTAATTATTTTACACTGACTTTGTCAGATACCACATGTGCCTTCTGAGACACTTAATATCACTTATGCTCTTCTGAGTGTTCAATTTCTCTTTTTATCTGCATGTCAACAATTATGTTGAGATCTGAGATATCTCTAGCTCATGAACAAAATTACTGGGAGAAGTAGTAGTAGGAGGAAGGTTATGAGAAGCCTGGCAAGAACCAATGTAGCAGCTATGCTTCTGCCCACCTGATGGAGGAGGGGCTGCACAACAATGCAACACCCAACCTAAAAACAGCTGCACCACTTCCCACCAAAGCTTTGCAAAGGGTGGGTGGGTAAGACAAAATTGACACGGTCCAGTCAGGCTTTTTAAAACAAAAAGCTGTTTTTATTCTTTTCTAAGGAAATGTATCTCAAATAAACAAACTTTAATACATATCTAGCTTTCCCAAAGCTGCTGTTACCTGCATAGGGAGAAACCTGTTTCTCAGACAGCTTCTTTTTCCATTTTTTATTTCAGAAGGAAGGGGAGGGGGGAAGGAAGAGGAAAGCTGTGTCTGCATTAGGATACTGTGGAGACCAAAAGTAATGGCGGTATAGAATGAAACAGATGATGCTGAGGACCCACTACCAACACTATGTGTTTTGGGGTCAGAGGTGCTTACTTCAAAATCTCTCTTGTCTGGTCTCATGAGCAACAAGAGCTTTTTCTAATCCAAGTAGTTTTTCCCTAGTGGGTCTTTTTTCTTTATTTCATTGGGATTTTTTGTTTGGTTTTTTCAGTGACTAGCATAATATTATGGTTTGATTGTTTCAGAAAGATTTGTTAAAAAAAAATTGTCTTACATATCTTCCTGATTCTTCATAATGTTTCTGATTGAAAACATACTGTCCTATATATTTGAATTCCCTCTCCTCAGGTACAACTGATAGTGACTACTTTTTATTTATAAGTCTACATTTTTAAAAATCCTTTTAGCTGAGCACTTATTTGTAGAGCAATCCTAGAGGAATTCCCTCCCACTTCCACTCATCAACAGGTATGTATATATTTTGCATTAGTGCAAGCAAAATTCATCTTTTGAAACTCCATCTGCTTATGTGGGAGCACACTAGAGAACATAAGAATCTCTGTGAGTAAGTATTTCTTTCAAAATGTATTTTGGGATTTTTCTTAAGAGTCTGACCCTGAAGTCATTGCTTTGATCTGTTTTTGTCATATTTATGTACGTTTTAGCAAACAAGTTTATTGTCCAGTTTGTGAAGAATTGAAAAGGTACCTATTTATACCAGCGTGCATCTATTGGTACTTCTACATCAAGATACTGGCTTGGAAAAGGAATGCACTTTCAGAAAAAAAAAAAAAAATTGATCCTATCCATTTATATATTTTTGTTCACATCACAGAGTGGTATCAGAACACACAAACTGGATTCTTCTGGGATAAAACTAAACCCAAAGACTTGCTCTAACAGCTAAAGTGAAGTCAGTCAATCAAATCAGAGAAAAAATGCTATAAAGTAAAACCTTCCACAAAAGGTATACAGTGAAGAGAGCAGGTCATCAGCTATTTTGCCCTACAAATCTGCAGCCGGTCATCCCCGCTATTTGCTAATGTGGACACAACCTATGAAATTCTAGGGTACTCATTTACCTATCTAATTTGTTTCTGTTTCTAGGACACACAAATACAGTTATAGATTGCTAAAATATGAGATTGTATGGGAATATACCATAAAATGTTCCCACACTAGAGCCTCAGCCATGAATAGAGCACAAAATTCTTACAGGAATTTGTGTATTTCTGGAGATGTGTAACAAACATAAGCACTCAGTGAGCCTGCAGATTTGCTAAACTGCTTGATTCTAAAGGATTCTTACAGTAGTTTAAGTTTGTGATCCCTTGATTCAGAAATGTGCATACCAGAAAGCAAAAGGTCTGGGAAAAGTTTTAATGTTCATGTCAGTGTGCTTCTTGCATCAAGCAATATAAATTTGCAAAGGCAGATAAGAACTGATTTTGGCAGGGGTGGATATGCAGGCTTCTTAACACCTCAGTAGTAACTTTCATGTGAGTGAAAGTTTCTGTGAACATTTTCAGCTATTAGAAGGACTTTGTTAGAAGTTGAAGAAAGGAAAGGCTGTTTTGACCTGGAAAACATGACAAATTATATAGTGGCAAGCAAATCTAAGAATCTAAGCCTAAAGTGCCACCAGGTGTATAGTTAGAAGATCTCTCAGAGAGAAGTTGACTCAATTAATTTATATAGTAAAGTAGACTGTAGTTCAGTTAATTGGCTGACTTATAAAACTCCCCATGAGTCAGTGTGATGTCTTTCCTTTCTTGATATAAGGACTAGAGTGATACAAGAAGAATATTAAAGTCATGTTAATCATCTCTGTATGTTTTTCTGCAAATGGGAAACAAATTCAGGCTTTATTTCCTACAACTGAAATACATTCATGCAGCTTCTCTGCCACAGGCTGCTTTAAGAGAATATAGATTTACTCACAATAACTAAGCCAGGAGGATAAGGAGAAAATTTGCTGATTTAATTCAGAGGTCTGGACATTTTGACTTTATTTGCAAAAATGTCCTTAGGAATTGTTTTCCTCTTCTAATCAGCCCTCATATTTTAAGGACAGTCACAATATGAGTCAGAAGCTTTAAAAAACACCACTGATGCTGCAACTGTGGGAAATATTTTAGAAGCATCACAACTTTGTTAGGACGTTTTATGATTAGATTAAAGTCAGAGAATTTAAACTTGAGAATATTCTTCAAAATCACAGTGCATTGTTGCCAATATGATCATCATATTGAGAAGATTGTTTCTACATTTGTGGTTCCAACCTAATTTAAGAGAAGTTCAACTTAAGAATGGCAAAGATTCCTGAAAGACAGGGCTTTGGTGTTTGTAGTAGAGGGATAAGACAGAGGAATGTTCATTAGAAACATAAGAGAGATCATCCCTGAAGATGATGAAGATAAGCTTTTTATGATTCTCTAAATTTCATGAGTATACTTATTTTTGTAAGAAAACTTCAGAAAGATATGTTCTGAAGAGGAAAAGAAAGTAATGAAAAAGACTGTACTTTTTATGGCTAGGAAGATTTTTGAAAAAAAGAATAAAAGCTTCCTTGGAAGGATATGCATCATTTGCATGACAGTGCATCTCATGGGCCACCAAAATAGATACTTTCACATAGTTTCATGGAAAAAAGTTTTTGATTCATTGCTTATTTGTTTGCTGTGGTTTTTTTTTAAAACAAGGAACTGGAAGAAGAGCTCAGATTGCCTGAAAAGCCTATGTAATTGTAATTTACAGAATTTTGATGAGCCTAGTTCTATACACTCCTTAGTAATATTCGCAGCAAACTGAAAGAAATGAGCATAGATGATGATTGCATGGTTACCCATAGGTGGTCCAGGAGTTATCACTGTGACAATCAAGATGACCTCCTACATGATATAATCCTGAAGATTTTCTTTCAACTGCTTTCTGAGAAAATTAGAAATTTTATGGAGGAAAAAAATATTTCCATTTAAACTTCCCAATGAATTGTCAATTTAAGAGCTGAAATGGTTGACTATCATTTTTGTTAAAAGAAAGAAATTTTGGCCAAAATTTTCTGGGTCGTTCTTCCAGTTCCTCAATAATGTCATTTTTACCTTCTTTGTTAAATTAATATTTAAGTTAATTTGTCCATATAGATATTGCATAATCAAATAAGCATTGATAAATTAAAGAGACTCTTTCATAAACTTTCATAAAATAATGTTTAATGAATTATGGCCAATAAACACAGCTGTGGAGGGGTCTGGTAGTCTTGGTTTGGTGTACCAATGCAAGACATGGAGATATTATGGTCCCATTTACTCACACATTATATATTCTACTAGTGGCTAAACATGATGTTTGACTTTACTATTACAGTGCTAGCCCAAGTCCAGCTAATTATTTTGTTGCTTCTTATGGTAGAATATCCTTTCTACACTTCTTTGTTTTAGTTAGAACACATTTTTTTCCCCAGCCAGTTTCTAACTTGTAAGGTTGCTTGGTAACAATGATCTTCTTATCTATCATTCTCTAATTTTGGTCAGCTGAAGAATTTGTAATTGCTGTCTTTCTAATAGTTAATAAAATATTTATTAATAAACAATCATCATCATAGTGGTGCATATGTTGCATATGCAAGTTGTTTAAAGTTAGCACTCTGTTAAAGTACAGGAATAGCATGCTCTAGTAACAGAATATGTAGGCTACGTCACAGGTCTTAAGGAAGTTTCCTGGTGTTCAGCTACTTACAAACCATACAGATAATTTATTCAAAATAAATTAGCTAGCCTACCCAGTTTATTCAAACTTCTCTAAAATTCTAGACAATAGTTATTTGACATGGTTGGAGTTAATACTTTTGAATTGCACATGTAAATTACCTTTAGAATTCATGCATATATATACATATATATACATTGTGGTGGGCTAGAACGCTAATGTTGAGGACAAAGCATGTCAGATTCTTCAGTGTATGCTTATGATTCAAGACGAAGTCTGAAAAGAGGATAGAAGAAAACATTTTAGTCTTCTCTAGTTTTCTGTCTTTTCTCTGGAAGAGCAAGTGACAGAAAGATGGTGTTTGAGGACAACTTGAAATAGAAATTATTCTATTAATTTTCCAATGTGTATCCTTACCATCAAGAAATGGATAAACTGCTAGAAGTCCCAAATAAAACAGACAGGTTAGTTTCCCCATCTTGTCGAGCTTACTTCTGCTTTGTTTAATGATTGCAAATAGTGCATAAATTATAACCTACTTTAATGATAGCTCTTCTTTGCTCCTCAGATTTTATAAATCCACCACACTATCACCAAAGACTTTTGCTAGAAACTGATAGTAGTATATTACTGAATACCTGGCTTTACCCAAGAACTTGCAAATACTTTTCACAGCATTTCACAGAGTTCATTGCCTTTGTGCAGAGTATTATTATCTATAATATTGTATATGCTGGTTATTAAAATTTCCATGAAATATCACCTTTTGAAAAGGTAGAGTCTTGCTTCCGAAACCTTTAAATCATAAATATAAATTATGCATATGTATTTCAGATTATACATATTGCACTCATGTTTATATAACTTTTCTTTATTTATAATTTTGTGTATAGTTTTCCCAGATATGTGGAAACTTTTAAAGGACAACAATGCCAAAATTCATCATTTCCACAATGTTAAGTAAAACATAGGATGGAAATTAGGCCAATTTAAGTACCCAAGAAATCCTTTAAGTGTGTCAGAAGCTGAAAGCATGAGATTTTTACTGATCTGTTGTGTACCAGCAGAAGATAAGGCTTGAGGCCAGATTCAGATTTGTATTTTTAAAAGTTAGATCCCACCTATCTCCTATTTCAGTTTGTTTTTGTCTAAAACTGTGATTAACTCCCTTTTTTCAGATATCATCTAATACTGTAGATGACCAAAAATCTTATGTATGTCACAGTTTTTGCCAATAAAATTCCTTCATGCTTAAAAGGACCCCAAGAAATGCCTATCTCATTCCTGACAGTGCACCAGGTGCTATGCCCTGTCCCTATGAGCATCTACACCTTCCCTGTTCCTTGGACTATCTTTCCTGAAAACCTGATCAAAACTCAGCCTAGAGATAACCCTTACTGGTCCATTGATCATCTGAGCATTCGCCAGCACCAGATCCGTGTCCTGGCTGAGGAGTTAAAGCCCACCCAAATCCTCCAGCTCCAGCCCTTACTGCCTACCAGGGCCACCAGGCTCCAATGTCCTGTTGAAGCTCTTTCACTGTGCCTGGAAAGTCTAAATATCTGCTGGATCAGAAAGGAAATGGAAAGCTGATTTCTGGAGGTAGCAACACAGTGGCAAGAGCATTGTGTTTTACAGACTGGGTTTACCTTTTATGTCTCAATTGCCCTTATGTCCTAAAATACAGATTAAAAGATTTAGGTGTTATGCAAGTGTGGCAGGATATGTATGTATATGGAGGAAGGTATTTACGTGAGATGAAATGTAGTGCAATAATTGGCACTCTGAACTCCAGTCCCAAGTGGTTGCTTAAGTGAGATGAATTCAGATCCAGAACAAGGGAATGATTCTCAGGGCTTATGAATTTAACAAAGAAGTGAAAAATAGTCTAGCTAAAATATATATCCAAACAGAAGCTGGGAGTGGCATATATACTTACAAAAAGGTCATTTTGGTGTTGCTGTAACTTACAGGACTTACACTGATGACAGGTAATTTGGAACAATAAGGTAAAGTACATTTTTTCTAAGGAAACTTGACAAATGTGTTAAAATACTATGATTGTGTCAAAAGATGACTGTCAGAAAGAAGATGACGATATAATTTACTTGAATATTCACAAAGTCCTAGCAATACCTCTGGAGAGTTTATTAAATAAATTTAGGAAGTGGAAAAGAAAGTAAAGCCCTAAAAAGAGGGAAAAGACAAAATATAAAGCGAAGATAGATTATCTTCTTTCAGTTGGCAAATATCAACAGAATGTTGATGATCTTCATGAAATATACAAGTCTTTGGGTTCGTTGTGATAGAGAAGACTGTGAAGAACTTGAAAAGCAGTAGAAGGTGTATATGAGAAGGAATAATTTGAACAACTCACACAATGTTTTGGCTTCATTTTTCAGAGTTATATTGTTTTAGGCAGAACTGCCTAGACTATGGCCAACACAAATCCATTTGGTCCTATGTCTTCCAGTACATCTCCGTTAACCTCAATGGGATTATTCTAGGAGTTCATATGCCGTGCTGGAGAACATGTCTTATTTAAGAATCCCTAGGAAAGATAGGCATGTGAGCAGATCCAAAGTTGTCTGCAATTAACATAAGGGATGCATTTATTATCAATGAACTAAGGATTAACCAAATGCTCTAGTTTTTGTTGTTCTTCCTACATAAAGTGGCAAAAACTGAACCCTTATTTGGCTTCCAAATAAACGTATACAAAGTTGTCTTTGAGCTAGGAAGGATTATGTGTGAAGATGTACCATATGGCTGATAATCTAAAAGTGTTTATGTGCTTAATTTAGGACATGGATAGGCAGTTAATCATTTGGGTATGGAAATATTCATGTTTAAAAACCCCGAAATTTACAACTGCAATTTTTTAAGTTCTAATTATAACGGCTGTTTTCCCGAGTATGCAAAGACATTTTTCATAGATAAATGAATGACTCTGATTCCATATTTCTGAATCAGAATGACTCATATTTCATTACTATTTGAAGATGAAGGTCCCCTGTCAGTAATGTCTGAATAACATACTGTCAATAACTTCCCTCATGCATATGGGCAGGCTGAAATAAACTGCTAGCTCTTGGGTGTCTACATTTGTGACAATCTGTGAACGAATCACAGCATACTCTTGAGAACTGCATCAATGATTCTGCATACGATATGCAATTTAACCTGTATACCAAGGATGTGGGGTACATTGTGACTCTGGAGTCCAGCTCATCATGTGGTCAAGCCGAATGGCTAGAAGTCACACAGGAAGGTAAGGAAGCACAGAGATTCCCAGGGGCTACCCACTGAACTGCTATACTAGGCAAAGGGTTTCATTCTTCTACATAGCTACTTTGGGTTAGGAAGGAATATAGCAATTGGGTCTAAGCCATTTCTCTTTCACTGTGAGAAGAGTCTGAGGATATTTGTTATGGGATCCACTGTGTTGTGTGTCTGAAATACATATGATAATTCCCTGGTTCAAAACCTAGTGATGTAGGCTACAGACTTTAGCTAAGGAAGAAGGAACTATGCTGGTATAACTCAGTTTCTATGTGTGTTTGTATGTGTTTCTGGCAAGCTCAGGGCCATAAGCAGAATTTTGAGACGTATAAGGAGTCTTCAGATGGCACTTCATGTATCTTTTGTGAACTCCAAAATCGAGCTCCTGGGAGCAGTTTCTGGTACAGCACAACATAATACTTTTATTTTGCGATTGACAGGAAGGAATTCTGCCTTCCTGTCCCCTACTGAAAAGAGTGAAAAAGCCTGAATGGGCTTAGTGGACAAATGTCGGTGCCATATACTGTTTCATCTCCCTTCAGAGGTGAGAAGAACTAGTGCAACCTTCATTTTTTCAGTGTAATGAATTTTGGAGACTGAGAGTTGTTGTGAATATGATTTTTTTACACAGCTTTGGTTTAGCAGCAATTTAAGATTTATTAATATTTGAGATAGATCAGAGTGTTAGGTTGTATAATTCTTAACAACACTTAAGCATCAGGCAATTTAAACCAGCAATTTGATGGAATTTCTTACAATCAAGATAGCAACTTAGTTAAAGATTCGAGAATGGCAAGGTTTACTCTATTACTATATGGAATGATTCACAGAGTGATTGTGGATGCAGGGGATAAGAAGGACCTGTCATGAATGCAGGTTTGTGAATCCTGCTGACTATGTTAATTTATTGTGAATGAGTGACTTTACACAGTTTGATTCAGTAACAGTTTAGAATTTACTTGTGACAAAATGCTGGATTTGATTGTGATATTTTAATAGCACTCAATCACCAGTGATTAACGAAGTGATTAGACAAATTCGATTAAAACAGTGACTTAGTTACAGATTTGAAGATGGCAAGGTTCACTCTATTACTACATGGAAGTGCGTAAAGGAAAATTAAGTTACACTGAGTTGGAATGATTCACAGAGAGATTGTATATACAGAAGATAAGGAGGATCCTTCCGTTGAGTCACGAGGTTCAGAATAGACCCCCTTGCTTTCTAAATTCCTTATCAGGGAGGAGTCTAGGTGCAGCTGGCTCCAATCTTAGTCTCAGACTATGTCAATTTTTTATGTGAATAAGGATAATACAACAATATAAGACTCACTTTGTAATTAAATTATACATCTACAGACAAATTAATTTACACATGCATACACACAGACATGAATACATATATATATATATAAACGTTATACCTGTTAAAAATTCCCCTCTCATTCAGTAAAATATTCATGTCGAATGACTTGGCATTTCCCAGCGGGCAAGGGTTGAGCCTTGAGGAGTGAAAGGTTTCAGCCCAGGATCCACTGCAGGTCTTCGGCAATGGGCCTCCAATTTTAGCAGACTTTGTTTGCTAGCTCTGAGAGGTGTCCCACTCAGAGGGAGATGCTGGTGCAGCCCGCTGCAGTCCAGGAGAGCTCAAAGGGCCTCACTTAGGACTGCTGTTTCATCAGATGAATTGGCTTTAGTCATCCATCCAAGCCACTATCTGGGTTGGTAATTACTGGAGTTCCAGTAACCATGATACTGCCTTGAGGTTTGGAGTGAATAAGGATTTATGGTTTATGTGAAAAAGGATTATGTGTATATGTAGTCAAATTGCACCCCCACCCCCACCCCCCGAGGTTAACTTGTGATTAAAATTTTCCTTTTCGTGATCTTCATGAATTACTCACTTTTATGTGCTGGCATTCATCAGCAGATGGTCGGTGAACCTCATGAAATCAGGCCTTTGAGTCATCGTGAAGTCATTGATGGACAATCCTTCAATCCTTATGATATCCACCCTGAGAGGCGTCCCAGCTCAAGGGGGGATACTGGGTCACACAGCCCACTGCGGTCCCGGAGAGCTCCAAAAGGTCTCCCTCTTAGATTGCTGTTTATAGGATCTCGAGATGATTGGCTTTGATCAGTATTTTACATTCTGGCCACAATTTGTGCTGAGTCATTCTGGCACACAATTCAGGCAGCAGATAGCCTGGGTGTGGACAGAGACTGCCTGATGCCCTGCAGTCACTGCATTTGAGACCAAGATAACAGCACAGTAGGGCTTATCCTAAGATCTGGGGGGGGCCCTGCACCACCACAAGAGTGAACTCTGTTATCTGACTGCATGACCTTGAAAGGACCCATTGATAATTTTTACTTCTGTTTTAACTAGATCTAACTTCATTATCTTGATGGCTTCTGAATATTTTGCAGGTTCCAAATATTGACAGAAGGATCCTGACTTGTCTTGCCACATGCACTGCAGGGGATGGTTAGGGCCCTGAAAGCACTTCCCTTACTGCTTGCACATGAATCCAGAAAAAGGGCAACATAAAAACCTAATAGTTCACAGAGTGATTGGCAAAGATCTGTTGATCCTTCTAGCACTACTCCTCACATTTGTATGTTAAATGCTTTCTTTAAATGCCTTGAGTGATCCATTTTTGTCAAGAAACATTGTGTATTAGCACTATCATATTTAAAGTGTCAGCTATGACAATATCACTTCTGCTCCTTCTTTTCCTTCTAGCAACTCTCAGCTTCCTCCCCCTCACCATCCCTCAGTTACAACAATATTAAGGGACTCCAACAGAGAAGTCTTGTGCTTTAAAAAAACAATTTAAGTAGTATCAGGAGTTCAAACACCACAAAGGGGCCTTGAAATAAGGCAATGAATCCAGCACACCAATCTGGTTTCCAATCCTAGCCTTCCAAAGCTGGTCACGGTTCAGATTTCAGTTAGACATCTGTAGTTCAAGTTTCAGGAGATCTTATACCTGTGTATCCTGCAGGACAATAGGCCCTCAGGATGCTGTCTATAGAAACAATAATTGCAGCAAATGTAATGTTAATTTCCTGTTTACTCACTTTTTCAGGATGGTTCATATAGAAATTTCAATCTAAGATGTATACCACTCCTAAGTTGACTTTTACAGTCCTAGCTTTGTGATTAAAATATATTGTTCATTTTCTTCGTTAAATAATTTTGGAGTCACAGCTGGCCAGAGGCTGGTGTTAAGCCAACTCATGGACTCCCAGTTAATAGCAGTTCATTTGACAGCTATGAATATCAGGGCCACTAAATTCAAGTACATTTTCTGCAGCACAGTTGGTGAAGAAGGATCTTTAATAGCCTACAACTTGGTGGGGCAGTAACCCACAAACTGTTTGATTGTGAGAAGTTAATGTGGTATGTCCCTGGTGGTAAAGAAACCACATGGTGCTTCTCTTACCTCAACATTGAAGCTTTCATCTGTGCTGTGAAGAGGTCAAAGAAAATGTCAAGAAATCAAATGTGCAGTGGATAATAATCAAAATTAGTAGAGGAGTTGGAAAAATTATAGGTTACTTGCCATGGTTAATTGTAGGTTTTGAGCCTTTAGATTTAATTCCAGACATCTATGTAAGAAGAACCATTAATTAACCTCATTCAGTACCAACCCATGAACATGTATATTACACACTCTTTGTTGATAATAAGCCAGGCTGTGCTAAGAAAGGAACATGTTCCAGTAGTATGTCAGTGAAAAGAAAGAAGGGGTGGATATTAAAGCATGGCTTTCTTACATGAGATGACCCTTTTCTTCTTGCACTGAACTGTTGTTGCCTTCTGTCAAAAGCATGAATACACTTGATACTTGGGCTATAGCCCAATTACTATATTGAACAAAGCATATTCTCTGGCTCACTTATAGGATTTGGATAAACATTATTATGTTTAAAATTGTTTATTTCAACATTGTAGAACACTGCTCTAGCCAAATAATTTTATATTTTTTCAGCTCTCAGAGGAGAAAAAGTATAGGAACTCTGTACTTATGCTGAAACCAGCTGCCCCTGCATCTGATGGGTGAAGGACCTATGCCAGCCTTAGTTAGGTGCTATAACTGTATCCAGCTGTTATAATGTTCTGCTTCTGCCTGTACGTAGGGATGATCTTTACAAAGCAGCAGATTTCATTGCAGTGGTAAGAATACACAGCATGTATGTGTGAAGTGGCCCCTGACTGCACTGAAAGTAGGGAACAAGGTTCCACATCATGGGGTCTCCCATTTGCTGAAATGCGCAGAATATTTGGTTTTATTTCACATTCTAAACAAGCAAAAAAAAAATGTTAAAGCATGTGCAGACCTAGATTTATGGAAGTCTTACACATGTTTATGAAATCTTAAAGTTTATATTACATTATTATTAAGCTGTCTTATACCTGCTTATGAAATCTTAAGATTATATGATTATTATTTTTTAGATTTTATTAATATAGAATAGAATCATAGAATCGTTTAGGTTGGAAAAGAGCTTTAAGATCATCCAGTCCAACCATTAACCTACACTACCAAGTCCACACTAAACCAGTCAAGGGTAGACTAGACTAAACCATGTCCCAAAGTGCCACATCTACCCGTTTTTTGAACACTTCCAGGGATGGTGACTCCACCACCTCTCTGGGAAATATCATGTTAAGATTAAATATTATTGGGTAAAACAATAACTACTATGAACAAAATATTTCATTTTAAATTTAATTTATAGTAAAATGCAGCTATTTCAATTCATTTTAGTCCCATCGTGCAGAAATTCTTATCTTTCTTGTGGTGTGTATAGGCAAGAACTGAAAATAGTGTAATTTATATGCTTCTAACAGCACTGCCTACAAAGATGTCTTGGTTTCTGTCTCCTGTTTTAATACCTCACTGTCCACTATTTATCACAGGAACTTTGTGATTTCATAGAAATTTGTGTGTCTAAAATCTTCTGTGGATGTGATCTTTTTGCTATGTGTCTATTTGAATACAGCTAATCTCTCCAGGACTTTTCACAGTGTCCTCTAGGTACCTGCAAAAGACAGACCAGTCCTCCCAGTATTCACTAGGAATGAACTAAAATAAATCATGTGTAAGAGGGTGCAGTGTCGGGATAGATCAGCAGCTGAAGTATCAGGGTGCCTTGTGGCTACTCTAACAAAACTAGGCTATTTGGAGATGAGTAACTCAAGGGTAGTCAATTTATTTTACTTTGACAATATAGACCTATTTTGAGCATGATAGATTTTGTCTCCAAATTAGCCCTTTTCTTTATGCAACACTGATCACTCTTTAAACTATCTGCATAGTTATAAATATCCCCCTTAAATAAAGTATGTGCTACTACATTCAAAGACCTGAAGAAACATTCATGGACATGTGGAAAAGAGCACTATTTTTCATACTTCTATTTGAAAAACAAAGGATTTAAAATGGCTTTTAAATGTGCCAAGAATATAAGAAAAATAATTAGTAAAACTGTGGGTATTTTTAAGAATTCCTCCATGAGTGTTTGTTAGATGTTTTCATGTGTATGAACCATACCCCTAGCTACCGCTTTTATGCTTAGTTTCCAAAAACATTTGGAACTGAATTCAGCTGACAGAAATATTTCTTAACCAACAGTTCAAAATGCTTGTAACTGTGCCTGTTAAGCAGGAAGCAACATAAATAGGATCTTTGGAATAATCATAAATAAACATCCTTGGCTGTATTTCAAATCTACAAGATAAATGGAGAAAATTTCCACTGTCTGCATAATAACTACATTCAGGAACAGTAAAAGTGATTTCCAATACATTCATTTTAGGGCTACATTCATTTTAGGGTTAATTCTGAGCTCATTTACTTCAGACTAGTACTTAGTTAAATGAATTTTTATGCCTAAAAATTACATACTTAGAGAATCCCATTCAGAGGTGTATCAAGGAAGGCATCAGCAATACTATAAGAAAGAAAATGAATTCCTGTCTAGACAGCCAGCAACATGCATCCCTTTTGTTTTCTGCATCTGTAAATGAATCCCTGAAGTTTGAAGCCATTTGAAGTTATCTGTTTCTGCTGCAAATGAACTGGCACATTTGAATTACTGACTTAGCTCTAGTCAAAGCTATGACTGTGGTTTGTAGTTTGTTGCAAAAGTATGTACCAGTTTAAATGGTGCACATATTCAGGAAAGAAAAGATGACAAATATCCCTTTTGTGGGACCTGGTGAATGGGATGGCTGCTGGCCTCTGTGTTGTTATGTGCAGGACTACAGCAGTAAGCTTTGAGGGAAAGTGAGGGCGCGTAACAGAGTTTTGTATCCAGCACACACCAGTGTTGGTGTTACACAGTGCTTTAACCTATATAAAGCTAACAGTCTTACATTTGTAAGTCTGCAGTCTTTCACTTGTAACACTATAGTCTGCCATTCATTTTGTAAGCAAACTGCCACACACACAACCCCAGGCTGTTGCATCAGTACCTTTTACTTTTTTATCCCAAAGGGCTGTTATCCTCATAACCTCACACTGGAGGATACAGGAAACATTATCACATCTGTTAGGTCAGGTTTTGTAGGAAGTGATTGCCATTGAAATGTGAATTTTTCCTTTCCAGCCCTTGCTTCATAGTTTTCAGTTTAGAATCTTGTGCTAGGGAACAAATAAATCTTAATAGATAACTCTAGTAGATAATAGTCATATAGGTACCAATAAGCATTTGCTGATAGTGCACATGCAGAAAGCTAAACAGCCAATTGATATATACAACATCTGTGCCTGATAAAAGTATGCTCTCATAAGCACTATTACTGTAATGAAACAGTCCTGATGAAATCATGTTGTTACTATGTAAAAAATTATTCAGAGGAACACCTTCTGCAATTCAGAGGAACATCTGCAACGGAGAGTATGCACATATGAGGATGATAAGCTGGGGAGACCCTCTCTAGTTCTTTTGTTGGCTGGTGAATTGAAGAGTTTTCCCTTCTTTCTCTTTGTCTTTCCCTTTCCCTTTCCCTTTCCCTTTTCCTTTCCCTTTTACTTTCACCTTCACTTTCACTTTCCCTTTCCCTTGGCTTGTTCCGCTACAATGCTTTTTGCTGAATACACTCATTACCTAGTCCAGGAATAACTCCTTGTCCTTGCTTAATAAGCATTTTTGAAGACACCCATTTCATCTTAGTTGACTCTAAAGACTCTGTGTTAATAGAGTAAACTAAAACAAATCACCACATAAAAGGAAATGGGTAAATATATTCCTTCAAATACTATTAAGCAACATTAGTGTGACAAAATAAAACCATGCAGGCACCTACCGATATTTAATCAAATATCAGGATTCTATATTAGGGTTTTTTTCAGATAGTCAATATCAAGTGGGTTGGCAGGGCTGGATTTTCTTACTTTTTTTTCATAGATTGAACAATTAATTGTCATTTAACGGGACATGTATAATTTGTAAATATAACTCATTATATTACTGAACAATATAAAGGTTAAATTAAATATATTTAAAAGATTTTATTTACATCCCAGTGCACTAAGTACAAGACATTTTTTATGATGCTTTGTTTATTTTGTTCTAAACTTGATCTATTGTGATTACTTTTTTTGTCCTCTGTCCTACACTGAAGGAAATATTACTGCACAAAATTTATGGTCCCTCTTAACATATGGAAAAAATCTACCTCACAAGACTTTGTTATATGATTATTATTCAAAAATAATTTCAAGGTCTTTCTGTAAAATGGCAGCCAAATCATGTGTTAATGTAAATCAGGGGAAGATATGGCATTTTGCTTTTTTTAACATATTACTCAGAAAATGCTAATAAAAGGATTATGGACTATATCACTGTCTCCCTGGTTACTTAGAAAAACCACAAAACTTTATAGAGGTTTGATACACACAATTTAAAGAATCAACTCCCTAAGCACTTCTATATATGATTAATTTTAAGCAAGAAGTCTGAAAGATCGCTCACCAGTTAGGTTAGCGTGATAGTTGCATTAACCTAACACTTAGGGAAACCCAGTCAGAGACAAGGAGCTCTGTGAGCTAAATACTGTACAAGCACAAGATACACACAAGTGGTTGGAAAGACAGACAGAGAAGAAATAAGGTCATTCTGACCTAGAAAAACAATTTTATTGCAGTATTCTGAATGGCTATCACAAGGACAACTGTTTATGTGGACCGCAATGGGAGATGTTGTCATAGTCAAAAGGAAAATGAAATGAGCTTGGTAAAATTTATAATTATATAGGCTGTTAGAAAAGGCTATATCTTAGATATATTAAATGGGAGAAGAATGGATGTGACAAGTTAGATCAAAGTCAAAGATGAATCTGGTTGTAGATTTGATGATGCAGAAGGGAGCTGAGGGTTTCAGCATAGAAGGGTAAGGTCTGCTTTTTAGTCTTGCTGAGTCTTATCTGATGAGTAGTTATCCATGACAGATTTCAGAGAAACAATGAGAGACTTTGGACAGAAGCAGTAGCTATGTAAATTTGTCTTGTATAAAAAAACTGAGGTTGAATATATGCTTGTGCAGAAGGTTACTTTTGCAAAACATTACAGGATCACATTCTAAATGCATTACTTTACCTTTGAGTTGGAGAAGTAAGTTTGAGTTCAAATAGTTAACTCCTTATATTTGTGTCTTTGCATCTCAGTATTGATATTATCAAAGTTTGCTTTCAAAGTTGTAGGTTTCTGTTATTAACTCAGTTATCTGACTTTTCATTATGTTTTTTTTTTTCACATCACTTTAATTTATGATTAGACTTTAACAAAGAATGGGATACATCTTTCCAACAGAGTCACTTTATCTTTATTATTGCTATCCACATTACAAATGAATTCATTAGCATTCTCATCACAAAACCCAAGTTCATTATCTGATAAGACAAAAATTTCTTCAGATACATCTTGAGGTATTTGATTTGCCTTATTTATATTCTCAGTAGGCAACTTTCTTTCACTTGCTAGAGATGAATATAAGTAAATTGTGATTCTGCTCATTGCTTTATCCTGATTGAGATTTTTTTCTGTCCTTTGTAACATAAAATCCTTATTTGTTTTCTTCTTCCTTTGTTTAATTGGTTTGTGACTCCTGAGATACAGTATACATTCCATTCTCGACTATGAAAAACAGGTTCTATTTTTTTAAACATGCAGCTTATATTCAGCAATATATTAAATTGAAACCCATATCTGGGTAATAATTAAACAAAAAAAACCCCTCATTTAAATATAAATTTACTGGGATGTATTTAGTACTGAATTTATGATGGCCATATTATTAAATCTGTACAGACAGCTTATTTGCAGGAGGGGAACAGTTTTTTTGCATTTAGTCTTAGCTTTCTCTCTAATAAGGTAAGTAGTTTTTCTCTGTTAATCTAAAACTTTTGATCCCATCTCCTATTCAGTTTAGTCCCACTCAATTCCGGTACATACTGAACCTTGTGCCAGACCTTCATTAATATCCCAATATATGCCCCAAATAGGAAAATAAACTATACTTAGAATATGGAGACCTTAGCTGATTAAAATTTGTCAGTAAACATCTCTATTTTCTGTATTACTCCATGGTATTTTCTCAGGAGTCTATGCAGCCCTTTCTTCAGAGCTAGTAAAAAATTGCAGATTATTGTAGTCAGTGGTAGAAGTGCCCTAAAGGAACACTTCATTGCCACCCAGCCAGGGCACTGCAATATTAGAAAGCATCACATGGTTAAAGGAGTGAGATAGACAGAATTGCTTATTCCCCATTTTACTTACAGAGACCCATGTCCTTATTCAGTTATTCCTATGAAAGTGTTCAGTATCATTTTGAGACACCTGAGGGTGTATGAAAGAACCACATGGGTTCTGACAGAGGAAGCACAGATGCTACAGGAAACCTGGGATATTTTGCAATGGCAGCTGGAGGCCAGGCGGACCTCCAAGAACATCTGGAGTGGTGTCACGTTGCCTATTTTTAGGGAAGTGAATTGAACACAGGGTATGATTCAGCTCTGTATTCCAAGATATGGAAGTCCAAAATGGAAGCTCCAGGGACTCACCTAGAGATACTCCAGCTCCAAATATATTCAGTTTATGGTACTAGCCTAGAAGTGACGCAAATGAAAAACAGTAATGTCTATAACGTGGGCATTGGATCCTCAGCACAAGTTGTCCTGCTCTGCAGATCCACTCTTTCCATTCTGCACAACTTGCTGATGCAAACGTAGCCTCAGCATCTCAGCTGCTGTTATAGCAAGTGGGGATCCTGTGAAGAAGGATAACTTAGACCCTTGTTCAGCTGTCTTCAATAGAAAAAAAGTTAGTTATTCGTTGACAGTATCACTCTAACTTTTGTTCACTGAATCAACAGGATCCTCACTGACTACAAAAAGAGTTTAGATGAGTAGCATGAAAAAGATGATATACAAGCAAATTTAATGCTGTAGTATTTACAAAAACATACCAACCATGATATTTCTTTTTATAATATCAGTGAAACAATGTTTCATAATTGGATGAAACCTGTTATAGTGGTACAAATTCTGCTTAAAACCATCTGTATACTGAGACAGAATACTACAGGTGTTAGTATTTTACTCTTCAATAGGCACACCTATACTTTTAAATAATGGAAGTACTTGAGGGACAAAATATTGTTGAATAGAAGCAACTGAGACCTTCATTAGCAGAGATGCTAAAGAGAGGGTGTTAACAGTGCTGTAATTTTCCACTCTTTCTATTTGCTAACACCTTTTCAGTGATTGTCTTCTGCTGTGAAGCAATAGTAACTTATAACTTTCCTCCACCAACTTGCATTTGCACTGTGAATTAGAGTATGGTAGGACAGAAAAAATCTGTCTCTGTGTTATTTACATAAAGGATTTACTGGTTACTCTTCCAGTGTATTGAGAGACTTTAGCAGTACTATTATTGCTCTGGTTGTTGTTTTTGTTGTTATTGTTTCTACAATATTTGCAAAGCCTTACCACTCATAATCAATTGTCTGATTACAGTTTGATGCATTTGCCCTTATTTACCTCAATATTTTTATCTTGGAGAGATAGAGCCCATGGATAACACTTCTGCAAGTTTGGATTATGAAATACTGCTATAAAACCACTCTAGCTGAGTCTGGCAAACCCTTTATGATTATTACTGACTCATATTTCCCTTTCACACTCAAAATGAACCTCATATGTAATATTAGAAGTTTCTTAACTGCTCTGAACACCACAGAATATGTAGCTACATAAAGATCATTGTCCTGGTTTTGGCTGGGATAGAGTTAATTTTCTTCCTAGTAGATGGCATCATGCTGTGTTTTGGATTTAGCATGAGAAGGATGCTGACACACTGATGGTTTAGTTGTTGCTAAGTACTGCTTATGCTAGTCAAGGACTTTGCAGCTTCCAAGGCTCTGCCGGGTGCACAAGAAATGGGGAGGGGGCACAGCCAGAAGAGTTGATCCAAACTGACCAAAGGGCTATTCCATACCATATGACATCATGCTCAGTATAGAAACTGGGGGGGGTTGGCTGGGGGGCAGCGATCGCTGCTTGGGGACTGTCTGGACATCGGTCGGCAGGTCGTGAGAAATTGCATTATACATCACTTGCTTTGTATATTATTATTACTATTATTATTATATTGTTATTATTACTAGTACTATTATACCTAAACTCTTCTTATCTCAACCCAGGAGTTTTTCTCACTCTTACTCTTCTGATTCTCTACTCCATCCCACCAGGGCAGGGGGAGTGAGCGAGTGGCTGCGTGGTGCTTAGTTGCTGGCTGGGGTTAAACCACGACAATCATTTATCCATCATTACATCAAAATAGAATGGATGACAGACAGTAACACTTATTATGGAACAATGAAGAACTACTGTTGACCTTTTACAGCACCCCCCCAAATAGTTCCTTTTATTTTCAACTGCACTTTGACTTAAGCAATAGGAGCACTTAGGCACAAAAAGTAAAAGTGAAAGAATATAAAAGCTACTAATAGAGGAAATCTGCATTATTCTGTGAGGGGATTATTGTCCTTTTTCCTTTCAAATGTGTCCAACTTCTGTGTTGCTGCTAAGAGGTGCTCCATTGTAAGTTTTTCTCTGATCAAGTTGTGTCTTTGGTAGTCTTGCTGTGTTTCTTCACAGCAGAGCAAATTTAACTCAGGTTGGTGCCACACTAACACAGTTAAATTGCTTTTGGTAACCTGGTTCAGATAAGGTCCCTTCATGTCTGTTTGAAACATGGGAGTCTCCAGGACACTGTGTGCACAGATATACAATGTTGTGGTGTATTTTTGGCTGATCAAAATGCCTTTATTGCCATTAATCCCTAAGGTTTTCATGCCTGATGGGCTGAAGAGCTAAACCAGATTCTGCCACTGCCTCTGCTAGGGTGTCTAGATGTCCAGTACCAGCCTTGGGGTGCTCCCTTGCCAGCTCTGGGGAGAGCACGCAAGGGCCCTGACCAGGGACGTCAGTTACACACCTCGGAATGTGGTCAGAGCAACATCTTTAATGTCCTGCTCTACAGTCCGTCCTTTGCCTTTATTTCTTGGTCACCATTTTGATAAACGAACACCCACTTTCTTTTGTGTACGGTGTCCTTCTGTTTTCATGTTGCTAACTTGTTAGTGATACCACAGGTCAGGATATATACAAGTACGTTGCTGTCCTTTTGTTCCCTGTAGCACCTTGACTGTTCTCATGTAGTTATCTTGTTGGTGGAGCCATAGGTCTGGATTAGCTACCTGCACACATACCAGCCTCTTCCTTGAAAATGCAGTAACAGCTATGAAACTGCCCAATAGGCATTGAACATTGTGAGGCATTGTTGGTCATGGATCAGAAGGTTTCCGAACTCAAGAAAGGCCTTCATACTTGCTGATGACAGTCAGCGGCAAGGCTGTATGTGGGAAGATGACAGCATGGCTGGTCAGCGAACAATCCTGTTTAAGAGCGATTTCAACATTTGACTCTCTTTAGAGTGTGCCATAGAAGGATACCAAGATTTTTCTTTTTTAGTTTGATGCAAAAGATTTATCTGTATAGTTTGGGTGTTAGTTTTGACAAACATATTCAATCAAACAATTTGGAGGTTGCAAGAAACCTTAGCTTATAGTCCAGACGATAAATTATTGGGGTGAAAACTTTCTTCATTAGAACTTTTTATGTTTAATTAGCTAGAAAATGCTTTACAAAAAGTGTTTTTTAAAAAGAGCCATTACTTTGCCCTATTTTGAGGTCTTTTTATCTTAGGCTTTCATCCTTTGGCAATTATCCTACTGTTATCATGGAAAAGACAAGTCTTTAAGAAAGTATGTATTGTTTCTTTTTTAAATCCTTTTTCTGAATGGGTGTTACTCGGAGTTTCTCTATGTGTAACTCTATGACATTCATAACTCAAGCAATAACATTTCTGGTAAATATTTCTCAATGGAAAACAGAAATTGGTGAATCAGACAAACAAAAACCCCACCTTACCATAAGCTATACACAAAACCTTTTTTCTCCTTTTCCTTTTGTATATGTCTTGCAATCTTAAGTGTTCAATCTGGACTTAATTTCTAGGATGTCCTCTTTTTCCTGATACCACCTTGTGTATGTTGTTTGCAGCTGGCCAGTTAGATTTCCTCTATGTATGATGCAATGCCAAAGGTTAATGCCACTGCTCTGTTATCTGCATTTAATTTGGTATCACTTAGATAACATAGAAGGGTTTGTCTGCATGCTGAGAATTGACGCAGGTAATATTCCTTATGTATGGTATGCAGACAGCTATATCTAAGATCTACAAATTGTGGAAAAAACCCAATGTTTTTTGGTTACAGTTCACTGTTTTTCTAATATTTCTTTGTATTTTAGATTTTGCTTCTGGAAGAATTTAAAAGCAAGACAGTATTCATAATGTTTAGAGCTACTTCATTCAGATATTTGATAAATCCTACCAAGAACCAACTTACACTTGCCAGTAAGTCCTATCATTTGCTGCTACATAATTTTGTTGCAGCATTTGTCAAATTATTATTGTTCTTAGTGCATAAAAAGTGGTACCAAATAAATCTTCCCAGACAGCTCTAAATGACACACACAGATACTGTTTTCCTCAACCATTTAAGAGCTGAAGCCAGAAAAGCAGATTTTTCTTCTGCAGATGCGCATGCTGGAAAGGCAAGAGGGATGATAGCATCATAGGAAGAAGAGAATGATGTCAGAATAGCTCTGTTATGAAGTAGAGCACTTAGGAAAAAAATATCAGTGCATGTCTCTCACCTTTTCTCAAAAATACGTAAGGAATCTGTCAAACAGCGTGAATGGGAACAAAAGTCAGATAAGTCTGAAGAGTTTTGTATTTTTTTGTATTTTTTTGATTTAATGAAGCCCTATAATATGGCATGAGGGTAGGTTACATTCTGATTTTGGACATGATTTCCATCCATTTTTGCAGATAAAATAATTTTGTTCAGCACTACCCGTTCTTTGACCTTCCTGGTTTCAGTATGCTGACTAATGGGATGTCGCATTTATCTCTAAATCTATGCCTCAAAAATGTAAAGCCAATTCTGAAAAAATAGATTCCTAAGATGAAACTTACTTTTTCTACTGGACTCCCCCAAAATAAGAAATGTATAATGTCACACAGGCAGACCCAAGAATCCTTCCTCCTCACCTATGAAGTTTATATCTTTTCCATACTAAAAAGAATGTCATTCTAAATGAGACAGACTAGCTTGCTTACCTATAGCTCTCTTCACTAACATGCTCTACTTAATTTATTTCCAGCTAGAGAAAATAAAAAGTGAAGGCAACAGAAAATATTCCTTAATTTCAATATCTCTTGAATATGGGAAAGGACCAATAAAAACAGGCAAAGAAAAAAGAATGGGGTAGATGGGAGAAGAAGTATGTTCTCTTGCTCCTGAGTCAATGCTCCATCTTAAATCTGCACTGCTGAAAATGGCTCCTGTTGCTGAAAAATAAACAGTCCAAGGACAGAGGAAATATGTTTTTTATTGTTTTATTCCCAAAGTCTATGACTTTCCTGCTCTACTACTGCTGCCACTGATGCTAATTCTGTATCAGCTATACTGACAGCTTAGGTAGATTTGTTTTTACTACTAACTCCGCCTTAATGGACAGTTGTGCCAATTTCATAGGCAGTATGGGACTGCGTATATTCATTGCACTCATTTGTCTGAATGATAAGACTTATTTCCATTATATGACAACATGACACTATCAGTTTTAATGATTTCTATCATTTACAACTGGGCCTTAAGTTCACAAAATGGATATATAATCATGCTGATAATAATTGCAGCAGATCAAGTAATTCTTTTTTTCCTTAAGAAAGATTTTGCTGAGCATATAAAAGTCAGTTCTGTAAGCTTTCTGAAGTAGAAAAACACCTAAACAAAGTTATTTGTTAAGAGTCTTTTCTTTTTTTCAAATGTAACTGTTCTTCATAAGATTTTTGTCACCAAAATATATGTTAGAGCCTTTACAATTATGCATATATCTAATAAATTGAGATATTTAACAGCTAGTCTTAGTAGCAAGTTCAGGAATGATACAAATATGAAACTTTCTTTACATTTGAATGTGAATCCATATTGCATTTTTTGAAACATTTACCTTTCATAGAAAACATTTTAAAAAACCATGCTAGAGTACTATAACATTTTTTATAACAACAAATGACATGATACATAACTTTAAAGTTTTACATAGGTTGCTGTAGTGTAAAAGGATCTTGTTTTCTACTCATTGCTAGTAGAAAATTATTCTTTAAGGATTTAACTATTGGGTTTTTTTAAACAAGTGTCAGACAAAATTATTTCTTGTTCTCTTTTAGATTATAGACATATAGTTCTACAGAGTCATGGTATTTATATTTCCTAGCAGTTTCCAATACTGAAATTAATTATTTTTTAAATAAATGTTCATAAGCTATTGTTGAAGGAAATATTTGGGATGAATAATTACTGTGCAATTCTACTGAGATAGCATGAAGAAATTATTATACACAATGCATAAAGAGAGTTGAGTAGATACAGAAAAGGCAATTGATCCACGCCTCCATTAGTTTTAACACAAAGATTTTTGAAGTTAAATCTAGCTAAATTTTCTTTCTAAAAATGTAACTTTATGTGAGCTTTTTGGTATTTAGAGATACAAGAACATGTGAATTTTCATCTTATTTAGTTCAGGAACTGTTATAATTTATTGTGAAGACATGATTTTTCTCACCAAATTTTCATCTGTAGTTTATTTTCAAAAGACTTCAGGTATATTGTAGTGTGGACAAGGAAACTATGCAAGCCCAGTTATCAGACCTTGAAAAGTTGCCCTACTCTGCCTTCTGTTTTTCCTTTTAAAACACCAGTAAGTTTGCCACTGGTGATTTTATTGCTACTTCAGCTCTCCGTTTTGGGCTTAAATAAAGAATCCAGTCTGCTGGTTTCAGGCCTGGAGATAAGATGAAGAGTCAGGAAACAATGCCTTTGTCCTTTTAACAGCAAGAGCAGCATGGATACATATATTTAATGATATAATTCCCTCTTTCTGCAGAAAACAGGCTTGACCTTCTGTACATACTATAGCATCACAGAACCACAGAATGGTTGAGTTTGGAAGGAACCTCTGGAAGTCATCTGGTCCAACCACCCTGCTCAAGCAGGGCCACCTAAAGCTGGCTGTCCAGCGACATGTCTAGCTGACTTTTGAATATGTCCAAGGATGGAGACTCCAAAACCTCCCTGGACAAAACTCTTTTTGTTAATTCTGCATTTCAAAAATGTCCTGTGTTTACAGCTGCTATTTCCTGACACCTCAGCATAAATCTTAGCCAGACAAGCTTTAAGTGTTTTTATCTCAACAACAGGCTGAACAAAGAACAGCTCTGAACTTTCATCTCCTTGTTTTACTGATGGTGGCAACCTGTTTCCAAGCTTGTCCACATGCTGCAGTTATTCTTCCATGTGGGACGGATTCAGGTGGATTTTTAAGTCAGAGATGCCTATTTCTTTATCCCAGTGACAGAGGATACAGCCAGCACAGAGGATACGGTTCCCTCTGTTTCTGCTAGCTCCTGCTTTCATACCTTCAGTTCCTTCTACTGCTGCTTGGTATAATTTGCCTCTCCTTGTTGACAGATGCACCTGTGAAACTTGCAGATATGGACACAGTTGATTTTCTCCAAGAAACTTAACAGGTGTTTTGTTGTTCAGCTCTCCATTCATACAACTCTGCTTTCATTAAATCCACAGGACAGCTTGAAATCCATCTGTGTCTGGGTCTGTCCCTTGAAGATCAGGGCAGCACTCGCACTGACCAGAGTATTCTACACTTGCTCCAGTCTTCCTGCATGTGATCCACTTTCTCTTTCAAGGTGAGGAGTGATCTCCTAATGATAACAGATTTATTTGTAGGATTTTTCTCCTTGGGAAGCTGGCAGCTCATGGCTTGGACAGGTGTAGTCTTCGCTGGGTAAAAAACTGGCTGGGTGTCTGAGCCCAGAGAGTAGTTGTAAATGGAGTTAAGTCCAGTTGGTAGCCGGTCACGAGCGGTGTTCCCCAGGGCTCTGTTTTGGGGCCAGCCTTGTTTAATGTCTTTATCAATGATCTGGATGAGGGGATTGAGTGCACCCTCAGTAAGTTTGCAGATGACACCAAAGTGGGTGGGAGTGTCGATCTGCTCAAGGGCAGGATGGCCCTGCAGAGGGACCTGGACAGGCTGGATCAATGGGCTGAGGCCAATTGTATGAGGTTTAACAAGGCCAAGTGCTGGGTCCTGCACTTGGGTCACAACAACCCCCTGCAACGCTACAGGCTTGGGGAAGAGTGGCTGGAAAGCTGCCTGGCTGAAAAGGACCTGGGGATGTTGGTCGACAGCCGGCTGAACATGAGCCAGCAGTGTGCCCAGGTGGCCAAGAAGGCCAACAGCATCCTGGCTTGTATCAGGAAGAGTGGCCAGCAGGAGCAGGGAGGTGATTTTGCCCCTGTACTTGGCACTGGTGAGGCCACACCTGGAATACTGTGTCCAATTTTGGGCCCCTCAGTGCAAGAAAGACATTGAGGTGCTGGAGCGTGTCCAGTGAAGGGCAATGAAGCTGGTGAAGGGTCTGGAGCACAGGTCTTATGAGGAGCGGCTGAGGGAACTGGGGTTGTTTAGCCTAGAGAAGAGGAGGCTGAGGGGAGCCCTTATCGCTCTCTACAACTACCTGAAAGGGGGTTGTAGTGAGGTGGGTGTTGGTCTCTTCTCCCAGGTAGTTAGTGATAGGACGAGAGGAAATGGGCTGAAGCTGCACCAGGGGAGGTTTAGATTGGATATTAGGAAAAATTTCTTCATGGAAAAGGTGGTCAAGAATTGGAACAGGCTGGCCAGAGAGGTGGTGGAGTCACCATCCCTGGAAGTGTTCAAAAAATGGCTAGATGTGGCACTTGGGGACATGGTTTAGTCTAGTCTACCCTTGATTGGTTTAGAGTGGACTTGGTAGTGTAGGTTAATGGTTGGACTGGATGATCTTAAAGGTCTTTTCCAACCTAAATGATTCTATGTTTCTATTCTATGTATATCTCAGCTCCTCCTCTTCCTAGCCCTTCTCCAAGAAACAGGTGATCCCATCCTTCAAAAATCCCAAATCAAATCAAAACATTTATTTGCATATTTAATTCAAAATATACCTTTATTTTCAGATAGCTTGATATCTATGTCTCTTTTAGGGCTTAGAACAAAAATGAGGCTCTTTGAGTTATATATCCTTTCTAACTCCCACAAAGCTTTTTTCTTTTGTGCCTGTACATTATGCAGCAACAAGACCTTCTATCCTGCCTTTCTCAATTGCACTAACAACTTCAGAGTTTACCCATACTGAAGTCCCACCATCCTTCTGAGTGTTATTCAACATGGAGTGATAGCAAGCATACTTGTAAATGAAAAGGTGTTTCTTGCAACACAAGATAAGTCACAATAAAATACCTGTCTCTCTTCAACACAGACTACTTCAAATTAAGTTGTGATATTCAGTGTTCTTGAAGACTTGTTGAATTATTCATTAATGATGTGTCCAACAAATGTAGTTTTTTCTTATTTGTAAGACAGACACAGTCTCTTTTGCAGCTGACTGAGTATATAGAAAGGAATTAAGATTTAGGACTATTCATGAACTTGTTTCTTGCAATGTATTATTCATGTCATGTCACTGATAACTTATTTGATACCGTGTTCCCTGGAAGAAAATACTGAATAGAGGCCATTAATAAACTCATTGAAATCTTAACTTTGATCTCCCATGGCATGACAGAGTGTACAAAATTTCTCATTGTGTTCTTCAGGCTTACAGGATAGACAGATTAAAAAAATGAAGATGAGAACATGAATTAATTGATAGGTTACAACTTTAACTAAACAGTGGAAAGGAACAGAGTACTTGTAACTCATTTTGTCTTGCATAATTTAGGCCAGTGCAAAGACGTAGTTTTAGGTGCATAATGAAAACTTCCTAAGTCATCTGGTACTGGAGGCTTTTACCCTCCCTATGAGTGGAGGTCTTTTCAGCTTCATCCTAGAAGTTTTTTATGGTAAGAAAGGCCCTTTGGCTCCATCCACTCTGGACACAAATTGTTATAAAGTCTCCTGCCTCTTCGGTCCATTCAGCAGTGTGCTGCCCTCAGGTGTCTTAACACTTTCTGACTCTGACACTGTAGCTTCTCCAGCACTGTGTCCTTTCTTTTGCTCTTGCCATGCTCTGGGACATAAACCCTATTGTGCTTCTGCGGACTAATGCAGACTCCCTCAAAATCTGTGCTGCCTCATGTCTTTTTATCCATACACCTGCTTCCCATGCTAAGTTTGCTAAAACACCCTTTTCCACACCACTAATCTATTCCTTTTTTCCCCCCTAAATATTAGTTTAGGAATACAATAAATAGGGTTGTCTTAAATGCCCAATACCAAATATCCATGGGAGAAATGTCCAGATATAGTCAAAATAGCTGACTTCTTTTCAGATTTTCTTCTCCTGGAAATTACTTCTCTTTTCTTGCTCTCTCCTTCCATCTCCCCCTTCCTGCAGCCAGCTTCACTGACCTTGATTAGTCCAACAATAGAAGTCCTCTTTGCCATGAAAATCCAGTGCTTCTCTGACAATTTGATCTAAATAAATAAATACATAAATAAAGTACTTTATATCCTGGTCTGATAAGAGTCGTTAGGCAAATAAACACTGTGTGCTGCTAAAAGCACAGCTTGTAACAGGGGAAGGAAAAACAGTTCAAAAATATTCCTCAGCTGGTGATGGAGAAATCAAACTGAAGAAATGGCTCATGGTATCATACCCTAGGCCAATGAGAACCAAAGTAGATTTTAATTGTTCCTGAGGCATATTTTCACGGATTGTTGAGGCTCAATAACAGACACAGTTCTCAAAGATATCTTTTATGATCTGTTCCCTTTACAAGAGCTGTCTTGACTAGTCTGGCCAAGGGGAAAGGAGTTTGTTGAACATGAACTACAATACAGGAAATAAATGTTCAACAAAATATGTGATCTTGTTGCCACTGGTATAACCACATATTTCAGCAGACTGTGACTGTCCTGGAATTGTGAGCCAGAAACCCAGCCAGCTACATTATAACAGGCACATTAAATTCACTGGGCCTAAAATTACTTTTACCAGTAAGAATTTGTTTCTAAGTGTGCAAAAATTACTAACTACTGTACTGAAAGCAAGCTGTTGAAAATGTGAAATTTACAAGGTGAATACAAAGACAACACAGTCTAAAGAAACTTTAAATAGTAAAATAGGTGTCAACAAAAGAAAAGGCAACTGAAGCAACTTCAGTAAAGACCTGCCAGATTATTATTTAAGAATTATTGAAGGCATATCTTTTAACAGTTTCTTATAAAAAATGGAAAATAATTTCTCATTTGATTTGTCATCAAATTTTTCCAAGAGGTAAATTTAAACATGTTCACAAATTATTGTAAATAAGAGAGCTAATACATTTATTCTCTAAAGACTCCTTATATAATAAACATTTCTTATGACTGGGGAAAACCATTGCCTTCAGTGACTACATATAACTTTCCTGCTTGAGTAGCTGATTAACATAAATCTTCCTTCAAATAGCTAGAAATTAGCCTATAAAACAATTAGTAATCAGGTTTATTATAACATTGTTGTCCCACTCAGTGAAAAGATAGTAATGGTTATTCCATTTCTTACAATTATTCTGAAGATGTGCCTTTTTGCACAAAGATAAATGTTTTGATGAGGAACAACAAAAGAACTATTCTGGCATCAAGCAGAATTGTGTAAATGTGACTGAGATGTTCTCAATGGAAAAAATGAAAATGGAAAACCTCATATCCTTCTGCAGTTCCTACTGGATTCTGTTGAAGCTCTGTGTCTGAAGATGAAGACTACTATACACTTGTTCTCTGAGACACAAAAAAAAATGTTTTAACAGTGAAAAATTCAACATTAAGTCCATCAGTTTCTCACAACACTGGAAAAAACAAAGACATTTAAATTTGATATTCATAATAGAAAACAAGTTAATTAAGTAAATATCTACTTAACTGTTAGAGAAATGCCCAGTCACATAGATAGATGTAAAAGATGGATTACTAAACTTTGTTAAAGCATTAACAATTAAGTGAAGAAACAATGAAATGGATGTTAAAATAATTATGGTTTCAACAGCATGAGTATAGATCCTACTACAGTGTTAAAATGATTGCTTCTCTTACTACTTTTTAAAAAAACCTTTTAAGTATTAACTGGGTGCACTTCTATATCCGTCAGCAAAGTTCATATTGTCAAATGATACAAATGCAAATATTTTGATACATACAGAAATCTTGCGTCTATTTGTCTTGGATCTGCATGGATCTGTAAACATGAAAGAGCTGACACCTGCGCTTCACACTTTTAATTGCCTGTGTTCTGAAATCAGACAATATGCCCTATAAAATTGTAGAATAGTGTTGATTTAGTGAGGAGAGTTTACTGAGCTAAGTTCACATCTTTAAACCATACAGCTAAAACAACATTACTACTTCATAGTAGTTGTTACTTCACTTCTTGGCATCAGTGAAGTTTGAAATACTCATTAGGAGCTGTTCATTGAGTCAGGCTTGTCTTTTATTTATGTAGTGTTTGCAAACCAATAACATTGTTACAAATGAGGTTTATACTCATCAATCTTCCATTAATGGCAGTTGTAGACATATTGTATCCTATAGATTGTTAACAATCTCAGGAAAGTGAACATTTCTTTTACTAGTCAATACTTGAATTCTGCTAATGGGACTCTGTGACAGATGACTTGCCACAGGCATGGTTTCTGTACCCTGCTTAGATAGAAATTAGGATGAGTGCCTGATGGTCAATATTTCAAGAACAGGAGGCAGGAAGTGTTACTTTTTAAGACTTACATAGATAACTAAGCTTTGAGAACTGCATCATTCAGCAGTATTTCTGACCTTCATTTGCACAAATAGTATTATAGATACTTATATGAGGCTTGATGTGGTCAAAAGGGTTTTTTTCAAGCCTATGAAAAAGCAAAACAGACAGTCCACTGACATTTGCAGTATCATGATAAAATGACTTGTTTTTTCTGGGAAGTAGAGACTCTGCAAACAGAAGACAAGGACATCTTAAAAAAAACTGAGTAGCTCTGGGCTCATTTATGGTCTTATTCATCAGCCTGAGAACACACAATGAATTCTACATCACATCGGTAATGAGCCCAGGTTCAACCTTCATTAACATTGGCTACATTCAAATAAAGGTACTGGAAGATATTCTGAGACGGACCCTTCATCCTAGTCTCAACTTCACAAAACACCAGTTCCTTTCACTCTTCTACATGTTTTGACTTCCACAAAAAGGGACATGATTAATGGAAAAAAAAAATATCCATCCTATTGAAGGATTCAATCTTTTTACCAAATTCTTCAGTTAAGGACCCAGAAGATAAAAAAAAAAAAACAAACCAAACCAAACCCTAGCTTGAAATCTAAGTTGCATGAACTAGACATCTTGTAAAAGTTATCTTTGTTGGAAAAATAGATATCCTTCTTAAATTAACAAATCTAGTTTCTGTTCTCTTAGCTGTGTTTATAAATATTTTATCTAAAAAAAAAAAAAGCAAGCTTTGCAGAGCTTTTTTAATAGCCTGAAGGAAGAGACTTAGCTGAAATGATTAATTGCTTACAGTTTTAGCGGTTGGTGAAGGTAATCTAGGCTGCTTTAGGTCCATTTACAACAGCCCTAAATTGCCTATTCTAACTCACCTTTTTACACTACAAGAAAAGCTGTGATGAGAACATAAGAAATGTGCTGCTAGTGAGATCATAGATCTGTTTAGCTTCATGTTCTGCTTCAACAGTGGCATGCCGGTTAGGGAAAATACTCAGGTCTTGCCAGCTTTTTTGGTTCACCCTTCTTCCACAAATATTGCATCAGAGATGTTAGAGGGTAAATACCAGCCTATTCTTTTTATTTATTACTTATGGAGCTGTGGACCATGATTTTGCCTTTTTCAATCTGCTGCTACTGTGTTGGCTTCCACAACTGCCTTATGGCAGCAAGTTCCAGAAGTTCACTATCTGATCTGTAAAGAAATCTGTTTACCTGCTTTAATAACTCTTGCATTTTCTACTGAGTGTCTGCTATCTCTAATTTGGTGAAAAAAAAATATTTTTTCATCTTAATCACAATTTTTTTATTATTTTTATAAGCCTAATATTAATTCCAGTAATTTGGGGACCTCTATGTAATAAAGCTTCTTCACTCCTTTAATGATCTTTATGACCCTTCTCTGTAACTTTTCTGCTACATCCTTCTATCATTCAGACCAAAACTGCACACAGAACTCATGACATGGGTGCACAAAGCTTTTATAGTGCAATGAAATGACACCCCATCTTAATCCCAAATATTCCTGATGGGTCTTTCATCTATGTGTAAAATGTTCCTTGCTGTTCCCAGAAGATTCATGTGGATAGTTTCATGGAGCGTTTCATATTGAGTGAGCTCAACAGGCATGTGCAGGTCAACCAGGGGATCGGGCCCAGCCAGCATGGGTTTATGAAAGGCAGGTCCTGCTTGACCAATCTGACCTCCTTCTATGACCTGGTGACCTGCCTAGTGGATGAAGGAAAGGCTGTGGATGTCATTTACCTGGACTTTAGCAAAGCCTTTGACACAGTCTCCCACAGCATTCTCCTAAGGAAGCTGGCAGCTCATGGCTTGAACAGGCGTACTCTTCGCTGGGTAAAAAAACTGGCTGGGTAGACAAGCGCAGAGATTAGTCGTGAACGGACTTAAGTCCAGTTGGTGGCCAGTCACGAGTGGTGTTCCCCAGGGTTCTGTTTTGAGGCCAATCTTATTCAATATCTTTATTAACGATCTGGATGAGGGGATTGAGTGCACCCTCAGTAAGTTTGCAGATGGCACCAAGTTGGGTGGGAGTGATGATGTGCTTGAGGGTAGGATGGCCCTGCAGGGGGGATCTGGACAGGCTGGATCGATGAGCCAAGGCCAACTGTATGAGATTCAACGAGGCCAAGTGCTGGGTCCTGCACTTCGGTCACAACAACCCCATGCAACACTGCAGGCTTGGGGAAGAGTGGCTGGAAAGCTGTCTGGTGGAAAATGACCTAGGGAAAGGACCTGGGGGTGTTGGTTGACAGCCAGCTGAACATGAGCCAGCAGTGTGCCCAAGTGGCCAAGAAGGTGAACAGCATCCTGGATTGTATCAGGAAGAGTGTGGCCAGCAGGAGCAGGGAGGTGATTTTGCCCCTGTACTTGGCACTGGTGAGGCCACACCTGGAATACTGTGTCCAGTTTCGGGCCCCTCAATACAAGAAGGACATTGAGGTGCTGGAGCGTGTTCAGAGAAGGGCAATGAAGCTGGTGAAGGGTCTGGAGCACAGGTCTTACAAGAAATGGCTGAGGGAACTGGGGTTGTTTAGCCTAGAGAAGAGGAGGCTGAGGGGAGACCTTTTTGCTCTCTACAACTACCTGAAAGGAGGTTGTAGCGAGGTGGGTGTTGGTCTCTTCTCCCAAGTAGTTAGCAATAGGACAAGAGGAAATGGGCTGAAGCTGCACCAGGGGAGGTTTAGATTGGATATTAGGAAAAATTTCTTCACGGAAGGAGTAGTCAAGCATTGGAAGAGGCTGCCCAGAGAGGTGGTGGAGTCACCATCCCTGGAAGTGTTAAAAAAATGGGGAGGTGTGGCACTTTGGGACATGGTTTAGTGGGCATGGTGTGTTGGTTGATGATTGGACTGATGATCTTAGAGGTCCTTTCCAATGTTAATGATTCCTAGTTTTTCCTTTCATTATAAATGATCCAGCCACCAAGCCAGGAGGTGTGGGGTTGCTACTCTACCCTTAATTGGTTTAGTGGTGGACTTGGTAATGTTAGGTTAGTAGTTGGAGTGGATGATCTTAAAGGTCTTTTCCTAAATGATTCTATGATTCTATGATTCTATGATAGTGTAAACAAGCTCTCTGATCTTCAAGAGAAAGTGGTGTCATACGACACAGAAAGAGACAATACTTGTCACTGGAAAACTGTACAGGTATGGGGCCATGGAATAGACTCCCAAATGTGTCTATAAGAGCAGTGGAATGGGTTTATGGAATAATGAACATACAGGAACTTTCATTTAAAAAGAACAAAAATAATAGTAACATCATCTCAAGGTAAGAGTGAACTCTTAAAAGATTTATTCCTTAGAAATGTGAAGCTGCCTCATTATTAAAAAATGTAGATCTTTCATGGCAAACTAATAGGGATGGACAGTTTAGAAAAACTGTTCCTTACATAAATAAAAATTATACTGAGAATACCTTGCCATTTATTAGCCTATTTACTCTATTTTCAACAGTGTCATAGAAAAGAGCATGAATTCTGCCAAATAGTTTCACCACAGTCACTTTTTTGTATAAGAAATAGTACCAACAAGTGCTCCATCTTGAACCCAGAGAGCTTTTGGTCCTGCAATTGTTTTGCAATAGTCCTTTCAAAGCCCAGAATAGAGGGACCAAGATGGTGTGGCACAGGATGGTGAAGAACCTAACACTAGTGTCATACTACAGCTTGTATAGGTGGCAAAGGCAGCCTGATGTTGCTGGTAGCCAAACACAATATGAAGATATACGGATCTATTGCAGCTTACTCTGATGGCTGTGCAGACCTTCCATTCAGTTTCTAGGAGAAGCACAGCTTTGCTAAGTAAGTGTATTTAATATTTCCTTTCAATTTGTGCTTCTACAATAATCTGTCATAGAAAGAACTTGGATATGCTAAACATGGACTAGAATATGAGATATGGATTTCCATAAATGTGAAACATAAGCAGTAGTTCACATCAAGAATAAGGTAGCCCATGTCCTTAAATTACAAATTGCTGGGATAGCAGTAGTTACCTCTTGTATAGTATATTGGTAAAGCTCAACATACTTCATAAAACACTTCAGCTTTATTCCACCAACTGTCTCACTAGCTAGTTTTGTCAACTGTATATACTTTTTGCAACAAGAGTACAACCACTGTTCAGCAAAAATATTTTCAGTGTGTAGAACTTGCAAACAGAGGATTCAGACTCATACCATGTTTAAGGAAGTGGATATAGAAAAGGGTTGGATAGTGGATTATTAGTATTACTTTGAATTCTTAAATATCTTTTTTACAACTTTAGTGCTTCTCACACAGCATGCAAAGGACAACAGCTATTTAAAATTTTGAAGGTTAGTAGAGCAGACTAATAATTGATGAAGTATATGCTTTGAAGGTGGTTTGAAAGAATACAGTAGCTTGTGGCAAATATGCTTTATAGGATTTCTAGGAAATTTTATGAAAGGAAATCCCAGTAAATGTTTTATTGGAGAAGCTCATAAATTTCTCCAGTTGCAGATTGGAGTATCTAAACCCAAAATTTTATGACAATGAAGAAAGATCTTGCTCAAGTGTTTAAAATCTCTTCTCAATGGCTAATCAAGCCTTACTGTGTTTTAAAAAGCAGATCTAATGTAGCAAATTGCTGACTCTTCCTTCAGCTTTTGTAAATTTAGCCCTGAGAATCTAACTCAGACCTAACAGGCATACCATCGGAGATCAATGTTTATCCATTACAGAAAACAATAAAAATCTAAACACAAAATTAGTGCCTCCTCGTGAAACTGCAGGATTTATATGAAGTGTAGGTTATAGTCAGGAATAACCTGAAAATCCTAAATAGTAAAAGTAGCAGCACACTACAGAGTATGCCTATTATTCAGCTTGGAATATAAGGAACTTACTGCTTGAATATAGGGACCTTTTTGCTCTGCAGCTTTCAAGCATAGTGTGACCTGCACAGGTGGATCTTTTCAAAGTACTGCTGAGCAAGCTTTCATACCAAAAGTCTCTCACAAATTGCCTGCCTCTCTGCTCAAGGTCATGCTCTGTTAAGACTTTGATACTAAAACAAGCTTCCCAGAAGGTTCACAGAACCTTGATGCTGCTGCCTGTCTTCCCTCCGAACTGTAACTGCATGTAGCCAGGCCACTGCAACACTACCCTGTCTCCTGACTGATTCCTTACAGAGAATTTTGTATTACATAATATGGTGTGGATCCACTGGAAGCACTATTATTAAGCCAGGAGTTGTTAAGATTGCACAGTAGTTTCTTTGACATAATGGATTTTAAGAGAACGAGAACGTGATATGGCCTCATATGGTCTCAGGATTCTGCTAATTTTATTCAGCAAAAACTGATGTTTTATTGCCAACACATATTTTGCATCTTAAGACATGTCAGTATTGGACTGATTTACAATTATCCTAAAAAAACCCATGTTTACAATAAATTCACAATTTTCTTCAAAACATTCCTGGTTTTGGCTAAGTTATTTGTCTAATTTTTGACTGACAGTAAGAATATTTGCAAGCCATAACTATATGTTTTTTTCATTTTCAAATTACTGACTTGTGTCAGACTTTCCAGCATAGGGAATAAAAGATATTCAGTGCTCTTACTTCTTCTCACCTCATGTAAAACCGCTTAGCATGTTCTGATAATGTTCTGATAAGAACTTTGTATTACCACCTTGTGCAATTCTTCTGAAATTCTGAACTTACTACTTGGTCAAGACTTGCTATAAGAACAGAAAAAAGTGGCTGAACTGTCATAGGAAATATCTTTTTGCTTTCCTATGAATGATGTACACAAGGCAGGTTGAAGTTCATGTTGGAAAGATAGAATTGGAAGACCTGCATAACTGCTGCCTTTTTACTGTTTTGTGGAAGTCCATGGAGATCTTCTTTCCCTGAATTCACACTGGCAGTTTCCATAAGTTTTTCTTGATAACTTCTAAAATAATTTCTTCTTTTAGATGTATGTTTGTGCTGGTGGTTATGTTGTGTTATATTATGTCATGTCATGTCATGTCATGTCATGTCATGTCATTTATTTTATTTCATTTTGCTTGGTTTGCTTTTACTTTTTAAGCATTGCCTTGCTGAGCTGAACTGTTAAAAAAAAAAAGTTTGAAAGGGATGGAGCTATGGGTAAGTTGCTCTCGTACATTCTCTGCTAGGAAATGATCTGTTACATTGAAATTTGAAATAGTTCTGTTTCATATTATGTTCATATCTTAAATGTCTGATTTTTTTAAACAAGCATACCATGCATTTGAAAAGTTGTTTATAGAACATGTGCGTTATTAGTGTCTCATCTGTCACATAGCTAGCAGAGAAGAAAGAAGAATCTGCAAATTACAAGTAAAAAGAGCAAATTCATTTTCCATAGCCAAGTCTTGTTAATAATTAATCTTACTGAATTCCTAACCTATTATGGTTTAAATAGAATACACTCTTAATCACTCTTAATCGAGAGGGGAGAATGGCTTAGGAAGAAGTTAACAGAAACTGGAAAAAAAAAAAAAAGGTAATGTCTGAAATGCAGCAGTGATTCTTTACTGGGAGGGATGGGTAGAGGGCTACGTTTATGTGTCACAGAAAGTGGCATTTTTAAAGAAAAACAAAATGGAATACACTGAAGAAGAATAATTCAAATAAATTGCTGCCTATTAAAAACAGCTTGCTGGCCCTCAAACCAAGAGCACATTAGGTGCCATGTTGTTAACTACTTTAAAGGTTCTATCTGTCCATAAAAGACATAGGATGTGTGCTGAAACATGTATGATTTGCTGAATATGTATTAAGTGATCTACTTCTAAGATTTCTAGCCATTTCATGGCTGTAGACATGGCAGTAATGAGAAGGTCATCTCTCAGGCATGTAATTATTGTGGTCAGTAAGTTACTGCTCAAACCAGCAATATATTGTCACAAGTGAAAGAACTAGCAGGTTTAGTTCAATTCCTTTTCAGCAAAGATCATAGAATCATGGAATGCTTTGGGTTGGAAGAGACCTTTAGAGGTCATGTAGCCCAGCCTCCCTGCAGTGAGCAGGGACAGCTTTAACCAGATCAGGTTGCTCAGAGCCCCCTCCAACCTGACCTTGCACATTTCCAGGGATGGAGCATCTACCACCTCTGTAGGCAACTTGTTCCAGTGCTTGACCACCCTCATTGTAAAAAAATTCTTCCTTCTATCCAGTCTAAATCTATTCTTTAGTTTAAATCCATAATGCTTTTTGTCTGTTTAAGGTGGGACAGCAGAATTTTTACAGCACAAATGTATATCTGAATGAGGCTGTAAAAGCATCCATTTCTGTGTTATACAAAACAGGTCATTAATTTATCAGTCTCCATATTTTACCTTATGATATAGAGAATTCTGCAATATGGTCACAATTACCTAAAGAGAACTCTTTTTTTTTTTTTTTTTTTAAATCATCATCTAGGTGTGGCATTACTGTTGCTTAATGGAGATTTAAATAAGGAAGCACTATGCTTACAACTGCTGTTTAGCTCTTATGAAGCTATTATAAGGAAAACAAAGAGAAATATTTTCCCTACCTGTGATCTATTTTCAGTTACAGACCTACTCAAATTGTAGCATGCCTATAGAAATGATACATCCTTTCAATGTTGAAGAGGGAGATTTAGAGGTTGCTTTTAATTTTTCTCCTCTTTTTCGCTTGGAATGCAATTCTTTCTTCTCTCTAAATTCAGCACCATTATGTACATAAAATGCTCATACCAAATACAGCCTGAGAATCAGTTTAGATGACAATCTTAAGTGATTTGATTAATGTTAAGAAACTCCTATAAGAAACACAGGAAAATAGTGGTGACAGCTAAGCTGCATTGAGCATCAGTCTGAAAGGGCTGAAAACGATCAAGATCATGAAGTGTCCCCTAAAGATACCTGCAGACTATTCAGCTGCAGTCCCGCTGCAGGCAATCTAAATCAGTTACATTTTCTAGCAGCTTGAAAAGAAATCCTCACACTCTAAAACTCCCTTTTTGTAGAAAAGCAATATCCCAGCTGCTCTTGAAACTTAAGCAGCTTCTGTTGGGTAAAGTGAGCTGGTTTGACCTATGAAAAATGTGTAGTACTCACACTGAAAAAAATATGTAGTCTGTACAAAGAGAGCTATTTGCTACAAAATCTACTCTTTGGAGGTTACAGTAATACCCCAAATAAACCTTTAGTTATGCTTGTACTACAGGATTTCTAAGCACTTCCTAGTTTGCATCACCTGGATACACATCCTGATCATATTCAGACCCATGTCAAGCTGAAGCCTTAGATGGTTCCCTTTCCCTCCAATACCCTTGTTTCTGATATGTGAGCCTTGTTCTGGAGATTGGAAGTAAGTGGTGTGGCCCTGGGAGGAAACCCTCTGCCTGGTGGGTAGAGGAACTGGCCTGCCAGCATACCCCAAGAGCTTTGAGCAACACAACTATTGGACAACAAAGCTCTTTGGCACCCCAGGTGTGACCATGAAACAGGTATGCTGGGTTGTAAGTACAGTGAGGAAGCTGCTGGACTGAAAATATCAGCGTTTTAGGTAAAGGGTAGTTTCCGTGTTAAATACTTCTATTGGCTGAATAAATAGTACATGACACAATGGGCTTTTTCCTTTTGTTCTTTCACCATTTTATTAGTTCTAGCTTTAAATTAATCAGTCCTCTCCTCTGCCCCATTTTTCCTAAAAACTTATGTTCCAGAATTTCATCACCTGTAAGGTATGGCTACCTGTTTCAGTCTGCCAATATTTCACTTTTCTACTGTTACTGATGTAAATACATTATTCAGGACTACTCCTCCCATGTGACTGAACTCCAGGCTTCAGTGAATCTTACTAAGCAGTGGTGAACTAATAAATTATGAAGATCTTCATGCATTGAATTTGCCTCAAAGGGAAAAGCTTACTTATGGATCAAGTTTAGCAAACAAGGAAAACAATAGACAAAATATGTGGTACAAAAAATGACAACACAATTTTTTTTTAACAATCAATTTCAAAAGGATTTAGCTAAACTGCTGCAATCTGTGTGCATGCTATTAAATCAAACTGGCTATATCTTATCAGTATAAGATAACTTAAGAGAAAACTTCCAGTAAGACCTCTAAGACTGTTATTGATCATCCAGTGTACAAATACAGGTAGACCTTTGACATTGTATATGTTAAGACAAATTAGGATTGTCTGTGGTTGGTATCCTGTCATGCATGTACATATAAAGACCAAAAATGTGATCACCATCTTAGTCTAAATTAATTATTATGAAAGGCAGTGTATGTCCAATCACAGGACTGCAGAGGGGGAGGCTTGGGCAACCTATATATTTGCTCACGGTTGCTGTTTGGCCTTTCACTCTCTGCAGAAGGTTAAGTCCTTCATCTTGCTAAATATGTACATAGTGATCACATACTGGGCCTTAACTGAACTAGAACTTTGTATACTTAGTACTCCAGTTTTATTAACGGGAGTTCAGTAGTTGTTGTATCTTGATATTGCATAGAACACAGTACTTTTCTTTCACCATTTCATTAGTTTCATTCTAGCTTTAAATTCATCAATTCTCCCCACTGCCTCAATTTTTCCTAAAAATGTGTTGCAGAATTCATCACATATAAGGTATGACTGCCTGTTTCAGCCATGTTTCTCTTAAAATAAGACCAAGAATTAAAGTCCATTCCATCTTTTTTATATTATTTCCTGATTCTTCTAGTAACAGTTCTTCTACCACAACTCCAACTCAATACTCAATATACAGAAGCAATGAAAAGTTTTAAGTCTTTGCTACTGACTGTATCTATAATGTGAAAACTCTACTCCTTTTGTTGTAGTTATTAGAATTTAAATTCAGTGTGTGTATCATCTGTTGTAAGAACATTGCAAACATCTATGTTCTGACAGAGAATGAAGCAGCTCATCCTTTTTTCAAGGTTTGCATCTGTGTGTGTATACGAGTGAGGGAAGAGAAAGAAACTAAGCTAGGGATGTACCAATAATAAAACATCTCAGGTTTTGATCCAGAAAGGTCTGATATCTATGCTTCAATTTACAAACTGAATAATCCCAATTACTATTTATCCTGTCTACATACATAATTTTTCCCTTGATTGAGACCTTAGTTTCCTGATATTTAAATTATACCTACATATATGTATCTGAGTGAAGAATTATAGTCTGAAAATTCACTCACTCTTTATTGTACCTTAACTTTATATTAACCTAGATCTCTTTCTTATTCTTCATTACAATTTTAATACTTATTGTATTTCTGTTATTGAAGCATTGCAGGGAACAATGACATTGCAGGTGGCTCCCTATTGCTGGAGGGACCCAACAACAATGATATGAAGAAAAAATGAAGAAATTGGTATTGGAATATTGCATTGTCAGCCTCTGGAGGATTTTTTGCACCTCCTCCTCTACCTTTCCCAGGTGTCTAAAACTATTTTGTTAAGATAAGTCACTACCTTGGAAAACAGCTCATTGCTAGTCAGATCCAAAGTGAAGTTTCCTCTGAGACTGAACCCATTTTCTCCAATTAGTGGAGCTGATAAGTGTTAACCTACATAGTGAAGGGAAATAAAAGCATGTGGGAAAAAAAAATCATCTGTAATTGTTCTATAGGGATGGTAGATTTTCCTTTAACAGATGGTGAAAATGAAGTAGGAAGATTTAAATTTACCTTCTTGTTTACATTTTGCTATGCAACTTTTCAAGCTTTATTAGCAAACAATATGAAGAAACAAGTGACAACTATTGGGTTTGCATTACACAAGTCTTTTTATTTTTTTGTTCAAAACATATTGTCTTTAAGAAGTGACCAGAATTTATTGCTTAGATATTCAGTGTCCAAAAATGAGTCATTAATTTGCTCAGCATATTTTACTCCTGAAGTGGAGGTGGGGAGGTATTTTTGCTACAAGTTTTTAGTATGAATCAAATAGACCTGGATCCCACTAAAGTAAAAGCAAGCAAAAATATCTGGGAAGGAGAAATCTTTACAAGGAGATAACCATATGGATCTTCTATTGTCCAATCATCTCAGCAGGTCCACCATTAGTACTTTTATATTGCTTAAGATGTTTACATCACTTTGTACTTTTCCAAACTACTCATACAGAGTGAAATTCCAAATACTTACAAGCAATGTGTAACTACACTTACTGTGGGTGACTTCACTATTTAAATTTTCCCACACCATTGTTTGAATACTTTTGAGGCTCTGCTAGACCATTGCCTCTATTATTGTTGTGTGAAAATGATTCTGCTTTCTCTGATTATACCACAAGTTATAGCACTGTTGTTTTGTTATGCCTGTCTGAAGAAAAATAACAGTTACAGCTGATTTCCTTTCTTCTAGTATTCTGCTATTTTCTGTGGCAAATGACCTCAAACAACTATGAGACTACTTCCTATAACAAGCAGTTGTATATATAATTTTTTTCATCATAGATATACACCTTTTTCCTCAGAAGTGTCCATGACCACCAGATCCCTATTATTTTGTTATTATTTCCTCTTATCTGCCTCTTCAATGGTTTTGCAGGTCTCCAGTGTCTGGCATTAGTTTTTTACTATACAAAAATTCCTTTGCAGAATGTTTTTGTTCATTTTTTCTACTGAACAAAATGTTCACAAATAGTAACTAGACCTAAGTGGAATAATTCTGCATTTTCACAGAATATACTTCTGTTCACTTTACTTGTAGTACTTTATTTTTAAATGAAGTGTCAGATTGAGAAAGAGGTTTATGTGTAAAAACCTTTATTTTGCTGGCAACTATTTAAAGTCATCCTGGCTAAACCAAGTTCCATTTTACATGTTAATTATTCTATTGAGCATATCATGGCTAGCAAAACATATCCAATAACAATCACCGAGCAAGCTGGAACACCTTCCAGAAGGTACTCTCAGATGGAGCAAAAGTAAAAATGAAGAACGAAGTTCCCTTTTCCAGATTGTCTCAAACACCTCAGTCTGGAAGTCTAAATTTCTATGCCAGCAATACAGAATCACCTATTTGATTTGGCCTCTGCTTTTGATGTAAGCAACACATCTTAATAGCTTCCTCACTGTTTGTTTACATTTGAAGCCAGTATAAAGCATTTCCATCTCTCTTCCTATTTTAAATCATAGAATCATAGAATCATAGAATCATCTAGGTTGGAAAAGACCTTTAAGATCATCCAGTCCAACCATTAACCTACACTACCAAGCCCACTCTAGACTAATCAAGGGTAGACCAGACTAAACCATATCCCGAAGTGCCACATCTACCCGTTTTTTAAACGCCTCCAGGGATGGTGACTCCACCACCTCTCTGGGCAGCCTGTTCCAATGCCTGACCACCCTTTCCGTAAAGAAATTTTTCCTAATTTCCAGTCTAAACCTCCCCTGGCGCAGCTTAAGCCCATTTCCTCTTGTCCTATCGCTAGCTACTTGGGAGAAGAGACCAACACCCACCTCACTACAACCTCCTTTCAGGTAGTTGTAGAGAGCAAAAAGGTCTCCCCTCAGCCTCCTCTTTTCCAGGCTAAACAACCCCAGTTCCCTCAGCCGCTCCTCATAAGACTTGTTCTCCAGACCCTTCACCAGCTTCGTTGCCCGCCTCTGAACACGCTCCAGCACCTCAATGTCTTTCTTGTAGTGAGGGGCCCAAAACTGGACACAGTATTCCAGGTGCGGCCTCACCAGCGCCGAGTACAGGGGCACAATCACCTCCCTGCTCCTGCTGGCCACAGCATTCCTGATACAAGCCAGGATGCTGTTGGCCTTCTTGGCCACCTGGGCACACTGCTGGCTCATGTTCAGCCGGCTATCTACTAACACCCCCAGGTCCTTTTCGGCCAGGCAGCTTTCCAGCCACTCCTCCCCAAGCCTGTAGCGTTGCATGGGGTTGTTGTGACCGAAGTGCAGGACCCGGCACTTGGCCTTGTTGAACCTCATACAGTTGGCCACGGCCCATCGATCCAGTCTGTCCAGGTCCCTCTGCAGGACCATCCTACCCTCAAGCAGATCGACACTCCCACCCAATTTGGTGTCGTCTGCAAACTTACTGAGGGTGCACTCGATCCCCTCATCCAGATCATTGATAAAGATATTGAACAAGACTGGCCCTAAAACAGAGCCCTGGGGAACACTGCTCGTGACCGGCTGCCAACTGGACTTAACACCATTTATCACTACTCTCTGGGCTCGGCCACCCAACCAGTTCTTTACCCAGCGAAGAGTATGCCTGTCTAAGCCGTGAGCTGCCAGCTTCCCGAGGAGGATATTATGCGAGACGGTGTCAAAAGCTTTGCTAAAGTCCAGGTAGATGACATCCACAGCCTTTCCATCATCTACCAGGCGGGTCACCAGGTCATAGAAGGAGATCAGGTTGGTCAAGCAGGACCTGCCTTTTGTGAACCCATGCTGGCTGGGCCTGATCCCCTGGTTGACCTGTACTTGCCTGTGGAGTTCGCTCAAGATGAACCTCTCCATAATCTTCCCCGGCACCGAGGTCAGGCTGACAGGCCTGTAGTTCCCCGGGTCCTCCTTCCGGCCCTTCTTGTAGATGGGCGTCACATTGGCAAGCCTCCAGTCATCAGGGACCTCCCCTGTTAACCAGATGACCTTTAAATGACCTTTAAATGACCTTAGATGACCTTTAAATGACCTTTATGTGTCATTTTATGAGCACAGTTTTCTGTAATAACTACAGAATCGTCATCCTTACAGAAAATCCCACCTAATGCTGAGGTCTCCCTTAAGTTCCTTGCAAAACTAGAAACACAACCATCATGTGCCTACAGACTTAATTACTTTTTTCAGGGTCTTTGATTTAAAAACATACCTCTCTGTTGTTGCACTTAGGTAGCATGTACAATATTTTATCAAATACAGTTTCAAAGTTAATCTCTACCTGCATCAATTGAAAAAAATCATAGAATCATAGAATGTTTTGGGTTGGAAGGGACCCTTAGATATCATGTAGCCCAACCACCCTGCAGTGAGCGGGGACATCTGTCGCAAATACAGATTTGTGGATCCTGCTGACTACGCCAATTTGTCGCGAATATGATTTTTTACATGGCTTTGGTTAGCAATGACTTAAGATTTATTAATATTTTGAGATAGATCACAGTATTAGGTTGTATAATTCTTAACAGCACTTAAGCATCAGCCAAATTGAAACAGCAATTTGATGGAATTTGTTACAATCAAGATAGCGACTTAGTTAAAGATTCGAGAACGGCAAGGTTTACTCTATTACTTACATGGATGAAGTACGTAAAGGAGAATTCAGCTACACTCGAGTTAGAATGATTCACAGAGAGATCATGGGTACAGGGGATAAGGGGGACCCTCCTGTTGAGTCACGAGATTCAGAATAGACCCCCTTGCTTTCTAAACTTCTTTCAGAGAGGAGTCTAGGTGCAGCTAGGTCCAATCTTAGTTTCATACTTGGTCAACGGTTTATGTGAGTAGGGAATGATCCACAAAAGTATCGTGGGTGCAGGGGATAAGGGGCACTCCCCCGTTGAGTCATGAGATTCAGAATAGACCCCCCTGCTTTCTAAACTCCTTTCAGAGAGGAGTCTAGGTGTGGCTAGGTCCAATCTTAGTCTCAGACTTGGTCAACTGTTTATGTGAGTAGGGATAGCATATATGGATATACATTTAGCCAAATTGCACACACACATGCACACACTGAGGTTAACCTGTGATCAAAATTTCCCTTTTCTGAGTTTCATGGATTACTCACTTTTATGTGCCGGCATTCATCAACAGACAGTTAGTGAACCTCATGAAATCAGGCCTTTAAGTCATTGCGAAATTGTCGATGGACAATCCTTCAATCCTTGCAAAATCTACCCTGAGAGGCATCTTAGCTCAGGGGGAGATACTGGGTCACACAGCCCGCTGTGGTCCTGGAGAGCTCGAAGAGATCTCCCTCTTGGATCACTATTTACAGGATCTCGAGATGATTGGCTTTGATCAGTATTTTACATTCTGGCCACAATTCGTGCTGAGTTGTTCTCAGGCAGCAGATAGCCCGGGTGTGGACAGAGATTGCCTGACGCCCAAGTCATTATGACCAAGATAACAGCACAATAGGGCTTTTCCTGAGATCTCAGAGTGGCCCAGGGGGCTGCACCACCACAATGTCTTTAACATCGAATCATAGAATGTTTTGGGTTGGAAGGGACCACATAAAGTCCTACAGAACCTGCAAGTATCATAGAGCTGCCTTCCTATTAGCTTACTCATAATAACATGCAATGTTGGCAGATATACTGTAAACTTCCTCCAGTTGTCCTCTGTATTTAGAAAAAAAATCAGATCCAATAAAGTTTTGAATTGCTCCGGTCTTTCACTTAAGTGTTTTCTTACCGTGTTTTTACTATCTGTGTTTTTCAATGATTTTTCCACACTAAGTATTTACAAAGGACTGGTTTCATTCCCTTCGTGAATCTGATTAGCTCCCCATAGGAGCATGAAGTTCAGTGCACTGCCCAGACTCATGGGGAAACTCCTTCACTGTTGGAAACATCCACAACACTACACCCGCACAGAACAGTGCTACCTTCTCTTACGTCCCCTTTCCTCCTCACCACTCACTCCAAACTCAGCAGATATGAGTCTGTATCAGTGGAAACCATGATTCTGTATCAAATAATTTTGTGCAGTTGTACTAATTGTTTCCTTAATGATCTGTTCTCAGCTTCCAAATGGACTTAAACATGCCACATAAAATAAATATGTAATGTGGATTGTGTTACCTTGGGTGTAGCGCTACTGGAGAAAAGAATAAAGTCTGTTTGTCATGTATGTGTGTATCCATGTACGTATTAGATGTACATAGCCATCCAATCAATGTGGTCTCTAGCTTCAAAAGGAAGCAGAAAGAGAATAATATGCAATCATTCCCTTCTAATTGGGAAGAGAAGGATCCATGGACAGATTGAAAATTCACTGTTGGGATCATATTGTGAAAATCACCTGTTATTAACATATTGAACGAATAGTAGTATATTATTTCCCAGAGCTTTTTGCCCAAGTTGTAGGCAAACTGCTGAAGTTCAAAATTCCTCGGTGAAGAACTCATAGTACTTTTTTTTTTTTTTTTACAGGAAAAGAAGAGAAAGAAATCAGAGTTTAGTTGTAGCGTTTTTCAAACTCTATATTAAAACTTCATATTGAAACAATGAAACTCTATAAAATGGGCTATGTAAAGCAATGCTTTTATGATGCATACCGAGATTACTTCACTATGGTATAGCTACTGATACATTTGCAAACATACCTTACAGCCTTTTACTGCCAAAACCAGTGGAACAGAATTATGACCTACATCTCACAATTATTATTCATTTTTTCCCATCTTCCTTCAGTTTCAGAACAAAGAGCTCTTCCCTGGAGGAATTCACTTTGATTTGACATGTTAGCATATTCATGTGATTTATTCTGTGTGCCTTGAAAGCCAGAGAATCATCTTGTGGTGATCTCTTATATAAAAACTTTTTTTACTTTTTCTTAACATGTTGAATAGTAGCATACTGGAGACTCTGAGGTAGATTTATTCAAATTAATGTTTCAGAAAAAGGCTGCTTTTAATTCAGAACTGCTTTCCTAACAAATTTCTTGTACTTAAATGGATAGTTGCAATACATATAAATTTCAAATATAAACCAGTGGTCAGGAAATCAATGCTATGGTATTAATTCCCCTTTTACTTTAATTCACTAACTTGTTGAATGTATGCGGACACAGCTAACAATGCAGTTCTACCTGCAACTAGGAATGCATGGACAGTGTCTGCCTTCCCAAGGTTTAATAACCTACAAGTTGACTATGTCTAGATGGTTTATCTTTTCTTCTTCTGCCGAGATACCTAAAAATATCTTTTCATTAAACATCAAACCTACTGTGTCAACACCTATGAAAAGCAAAAAAGACAGGTTTCCCTCAGGGAAAGTTGTTTTCAGATAAATTTCCAAAGTTTGTTCAGATTTTTAGAACAAAGCAAAGCAGAAAGAAGAAAAATACAACTACCTCAATGGATAACATTTAAGTATAAAATCATAATTACTGAGGAAGTGTTTTTTTAATTACTGCTTTCTTTTTTCCTCCTCCTTCTGCTGCTCCATCTTATAAAACTATCGAATTATATTTGTGACATGAAAAATAAAATCAGTTGTAAAAAACCCCCAAGATTCTACAACGTGACTTGATGAAATAACAGAGGAAACAACAGAAATACATTGGAGAAGAGTAAAAAAAAATGTCTTAAACACATTACAAAAGAAATTGTTGTTGTAGAAGTTGCCCAAAATGAGACTGTTTGAGGTTGGAACTTCATAAAGTTCCAGAATAAAATTTCAAAGTTTTCAAAACTTTTCTTTCCTCACACTTATGAAGAGAATGGTGAACAAAACCAAAAATAATTTGTCTCAATAATTTGAAAACAAAAATAAAACTGCTTTTTTTTCCTCAAACTATAATGAATTTTAATCTGTTATTCCCCTGGAATCCAGAAGAAAGAACAAGCTGTAGACAATCTTAAAGTAAATCTTTTTGTAGGGTCATGTCCACACCGAGCAAGGTTGGGATAATTAATGATTGTGCTGAGGTTCTTTGGAAGTTGGAAATAAACCTTTAGTATTAATAATACCCTGGATAAGGTGAAAAAGAATGAGCATCCATTGTTGCTCTCTCTGAAATACAGCAGTAGGTCCTTTACAGTCTTTTGCTCTGTGAATACACTAGATAGCAAACATGCCTCACTTTGCTGTCCTGAGACCATAAAAAATGTGTGTACAACGCCACAAACTTCTCATCAATCTAAGATTTCTACATAACCCTATTACCATGGTGTCTGACTGTGTTATAATTCTACATCTGTTTATTCCCACAGAAGACATATGAAAAAGACAGAAACAGTTATTCCCATCAGTGATAAGAAAAAAATGGACAGAAGCACAGAGAGCTGAAGTGATTTGCCCAGTGTCACACAACTCTGTGATGGGTCCAGAAATTAAACCTCCAGCTGAAGAACCTCCAGACAAAAATGCTTGCCTCATTCATTTATATAAAGGCAGAATTTTACACCTATGCATTTGAAGATGAATAGTGAGTGAAAGAAGACAGACAAGAAAGAGGCAGAAAACCAGCATGCCCAGAAGAGAGAAAGGTTTTCAAGTATCTTTGAAGCAGGAAACAGTGGTGAAGATACATTTTGAAGATTAGGTAGAAGGTAATGAAATCACCAGATGAAGGAAACTAATATTAAGATTGGAGGGATATTAGAAAAGAGGAAGACTATCAGCTAAAGGAGAAAAAAGAAGATAGAGACCTTGAGAAAATTATATCAGGCAAGAAAGAGTAAAGAGGCTGGAGGAAAAAAGTTCCTGAATCAGAGGGAAATAAATAAATTGGAAAAACATTCTTGTCCAGTGGTTTTTGTATCAGGCCAAAATAGAAAGAAAGTAGGCAGAAGAGAAAAGAAATTAAGTATTAAAAAAGGAGGGAAACCCCAGAAGCTAAATTAATGTAAATTAAAATAGATTAAATGATTGAGAATTTAGGCCTTTTATCCTTTACACCAAGCATACAACATTATGCAGTCTCTTCAATCACCTCACAAATTCATGGTAGCAGCAGCAAGGGGGTCTATTCTGAATCTCGTGACTCAACAGGAGGGTCCCCCTTATCCCCTGTACCCATGATCTCTCTGTGAATCATTCTAACTCGAGTGTAGCTGAATTCTCCTTTACGTACTTCATCCATGTAAGTAATAGAGTAAACCTTGCCGTTCTCGAATCTTTAACTAAGTCGCTATCTTGATTGTAACAAATTCCATCAAATTGCTGTTTCAATTTGGCTGATGCTTAAGTGCTGTCACTTCCTACTCAGAAGAAAACCAACTGAATCACAACACTTCATATGAAGAGAAGGAGGGCAGCGTTTCCATAAGTGGAGGAAAGAGTACAACAGCCCAACATGTGTAGGAGATCTGAATTATTTGATTCACATGAAAACATAAACTGTTCTCTTTGAGAAAAAAATGTGTTAGTCCGAGTCCTCTGATCTGAAAAATAGCAGGTGTTTTCCATTTCTACGTATCTAACTACCACTGTATCTGGAAAAATATCAGAGCTGTTGTGAGAAAACAATGCAAAATTAGTAGTGTATCTGAAGATCACTGATTCTCCTCATTTGCCTGTAGAAACAGTAAATACCAGGTAATTTTTTTTTTTTTTTTTTTTTTTTTTGTGCTCTGTCACCATACTTCCTCCTCACTGGCATTTCCTTTCAGCGGGAGCCTCTCAGCCAGGCTCTCGACTTCCTGACAGCCCTCACAGTTCTCCTGGCAGCAGGTGAAGCATCAGCAGCTCCCCTCTTGCTTTCCTTTGCCTCCTCTGTCCTCCCATCTGCGAGGCAGCAGGAGGAGCTGGGCCATGCGTCGGCAGCCACAGCTCAAAGGAAGAACGTCCATGTCAGCATCCCCCCAGGAGCACTGGCCGGAGGAGGCGAGGAGGCAGCAACAAAGAAGATGGGGAAAAGCTCGTAGCCTGTATCACCAACTTTGCTGCACCAGTCTCACCTGTTATAAAGGTGCCAGCCACTATGTCCACATAGTTTATGTCTTCTCTATTTCCGTGATACTGATGATTAGACTGGTGCATTACACTGGTAGTCTGTGATCCACTCATCTTGAATCACAGTCCCACACCTTCATGTTTCTGCACTGAGATAGAGGAACCTGAGTGCTTTTATGAAATGTTAATCCTATTGCTACTTAGCAGTTGGCTGCTTAGAGGTCACACACGATCATCTAAGCCAGAATGTCATAAATGTTAAAAAAAAGGCTTCGTTCAGATCGTGGGGCCTGGAAATGGCCATAGGTCTACTCTTATCTTTCCTCTTTGATTTTTTTCTCATAAGGGAAGATTCATTAGATGGATTCTGTGATTCTATGATTGTCCTAAATCCTGCAGCCCTTACCTGTCTCAGTACAGTGAAATCTTGTCTATATCTTAACGCATTTCCCCCAGCCCAGTTACCTCAGTCCAAAACTGTGTCTTATTGTATTTAGCAACAAGATGTCCCTTATTCTGTTTATTCTGCCACTGGTTAACAGTCAAGATTCTTTGCCATCTGTTCTGTTGAAACATATATCCAAATACTTCACAACTACAGGGAATGTGTTTTAGTAGAAAGTATGATGAAATACATATACTGGCAGACCTAAAGTTTCAAGGACTTGCAATTTTTTTTTTTTTTAACATCAGGAGACTATAGGATTTAAAACAGGAACAAAAAAAGTAATGTTCCTAAATTCCTCTTTCTTTTAAACAAAAAAATACCTGAATAAGGTAGCCATATGTCACACTTAATATGATCTACATGAAAACTGATTTCCTGACAACTGTAGAAATTGCCAGTCATTACCTAACAGGTGGCACATTACAACTCATTGAAATCAATACAAAGATCCTGTTTTCTTCAAAAATACTTCACAACAGGGGACAATAAAGTATTGCATATTGCTGCAGCAACGTACTCTTTTTAAATGGAGTTGGCACAAAGAGGCAGCATGTAAATACTTGATTGTGAAAATGATACTGGTGACAAACGTCTAGAAAGTTTGATTTTTTATTTGACTGGCTTATCAAGCCCTTTGAAATTGCACTCCGTGCATATGCAATTAAATTGGTATTTTATTCATGCAGCTGTGGAGTGATGTTTTACAATTCAAGTATGTAAATATTAGGCCCAGGAGCACTCCCAAGTTTTTTTGCTCTGAAAGTCAGCACTGGGCATGGCCTGACCATGCAGGAGAGAGACTTGAGCAGAAACCAGCCTCCTGTATTTTAGTTTCCAGAGACATCTGATCAGACATGCATATATTTAGGATGTGGCAAGGCACAGAATGTAAGTTTGTATGTAGTCATAGTGATTAACTTATGACCCATTTGGAGTCTTGGTAATCTGAGAAATTTTTCTCATCAGCTGCAGTAGGAAACTTACTCACTAGCGCAGATGTTCTGTAGTCATCTCGAACACTCAGGATGAATGGTTCCCAGAGGTGCAATTGGATATTTTGCAAACCTAGAGGTATGCAAAAACTTTTGAGTTGATATGTGAACAACAACAACAAACTTTTCTTTCTAAGTATTTGTAAATTAATTCTCAAATGTTATCTTCCCATATACTTTCCAAAGTAAATGTTATTTTTTCAGCTAAAAAGAACTGTTTCACCTCCTGAACTGTCATTACAGCTCTAATTCAGTTTTCTCTTTTTAAATAAATGTATATGTCTCTACTGTTAAAGAGTCTTCATTAGTCTGAAGAATTTTAGATGGAAGTACAACGTGAAGACACTTATGGAAACATGTTCAGTGATTTTAACCTAAGGATAGGTGCTCTTAGTGTTGGTCTTCGGTTTTGTAAAATAAACAACAACAGAGTTTCATTCTGTTGTCTCACAAAGGGAATTCATTACCCGGTGTGCAACAATCCAATCCACACACTGAGTCAAGATACTGATTTTATTTAATTTCTGCGCAGAGATGGGTGCTAGGTGGAAATTCCACAAAGCTAGCAAGAACAAGACTTTCTGCACCTTATTTGTACACAAAACTTCCAGAGTTAGTAATAATTCTTTTTACAATGATTGGTTAGTAATTACCGTCCTATCTGCTATTGGTCAACTATATTCTAATTGCTATGTAAATTAGCACGCATGCCTCTTACGGGTGGGAGGGTCAAATCTTTCTGGTCCTAAATTGAGTCGGTGGTCGCAATCTCTCCCTGCCAGAATCACCTTTCCCCCAGTTACTGCTTTTCAGCAATCGTCCAGTTTTTCTGGCACCTGCTGGGGTAGGATGTTCCCTTTTATCAGTTTTTCAGTACTTCTTCAAGGTCTAGTTGCTCCAGGATGTCTTTGGTTAAAGGATACTGAATGTTTGTTCTTCTGATTAGGGATGATTAAGTGTCCTTTACTTGTCAGCTTACAAAAACATCTTGGCCTGATACGGTGTTAGCTAAATTTCAGAGTTAGCCTTCAACAGTTCCAGCCTTTCTGAACTCAAAGTAAATGCTGTCATTGTCTTCTTTGAGATCAGGTGTTGACCCTCTTACAGCTGCTCTCCAGCCCCCTGGATTTGTCAAAGAAAAAGCTTTTGAAGAGTCTGCTGATACGTACCACTCGAAAACATTTACCATTTAAAACAAATATGGTATGATAACAATGACAAAATTGCTTCTGTGTTCTTGCAGTATGCTGATATTTTTACAGCTCATCTGGATTCTGGTTGTAACAAGAAGAATCAATAGCAAAAGGAAGATGCTTCATTAGATCATCTTAAAAGTCAATGTGAGTCGCATTTCTAAAAATGTTTTGAGACAGTGGATATTAGGAATGGGATTATAGGTCAAACAACAGTTAGCTAATCATAACTAATAGTTTAAGCCCTAGGATTAATAAATAGCAGTACAGTTTTCCCTTTCTCCCCCACTCAATATAATGTCCATTTTCCTATGATATTCAATATGCAACTCAGAAAATGTCTTGTTCATTTTTATTACTGATTAAACTTACCCATAATAAGGTTTTGGGTTGTTTTTTTTAAAATATAATTACATGTCTTTCAGTATTACAGTATTACAGACAAAGAAATGTCTTCATAGTGTTTTAGGAGGAAAGAAAATTTAAAAGTCAGATTTTCACCATCACTGTTACCCTGATTTTAGCAAAATAATTCTGAAGAAGACACAAACTACAGTTTCTTTTACCCAAAAGTCACAGAATCATGGAATGGTTTGGGTCAGAAGGGACCTTTAAAGATCATCTAGTCCAAGCCCCTGCCATGGGCAGGGACATCTCTCACTAGATCAAGTTGCTCAGACCCCATCCAAACTGGCCTTGAACACTTCCAGTAATGGGGCATCCACAACTTCTCTGGGAAACCTGTTCCAGTGCCTCACCATCCTCACCATAAAAAATTTCTTCCTTATGACTAATCTAAACCTACCCTCTTTTATTTTAAAACTGTTGCCCCTTGTCCTGTCACTACAAGCATTGGTACAATGGACTATGACTGATACTGCTATTATCTTTTGTAACTTCCTACATAATACAGTCCACAAAAATTTACAAATAATTACCAAATTAAGCCTGTTAACATTTTTTAAAAGATACTGAGCTGGAGACACTTCAGAAGTTTAAAAAAAAAAAAAAGAGTTGTATTTGACTGCATGAACGCATATGTATGGAAGTCTGGGATGTGTATAAGATATCCAAGAAGCAGACTTTGTTGGAAGAATATAGGAAGGAGATGAAAGATCCTTCTTATGGAGCTCTTCTCAGTTCTGAGATCTGTTGAATCAATTAAGTGAAGAGTTTGTGGTCAGGCTACAGGAAACCCACAAGTTCATATTGCTCAAGCAGAAGTTTACTTGAATATGCCTAATACTGTAAATTAAACTAATCACATCTTACAAAACAAATCACATTGCACAAATAGGTAAGGCTTTACTATTGTATGTCTGCTTTAGACATCGACCCAGATTGTCCAGCAACTATAATTATTTTTTTAAGACTAGATAGGATAAATCTCACAAGTCTTTTTCTGATCCATTGCCTCTTTCCTGTCCAAAAGAAACGAGGAGTGCTAAGTATAATTTGCAACTGGATTCTTTACTGCTTCTCAGGTCTCATACAAAGTAAAGATGAAATGCTATGTGGAACACTAGTATAATTTACTTTGTGTTTTTTTTGTACACTATACATGTCTAAGTTCTTGGGTTGTAGACTTTCAGTCCTGGTACTGTATGCCTGAATTAACTAGCTTCCTTTGAGTTCAGGGAGAAATAACACAGATTTTAACTGTAGAACTGAAAAGACAGATTCAGGAATTTACACAGACCTTGTATGCCAATGAACTCTGTACACTCACAGAACAGATTTCTGAACAGCAAATTGGGCTCCTAGATGTCTAGATACAAAATCACAGAATAACTCAGGTTGGAAGGGTCCTCCAGAAGTCATTGAGTCCAACCAACTGTTCAAAGCAGGTCCAATCAGAGCAGGTTTCTCAAGCTTTTTGATTTTTGGGTACCTCCAAGAATGGAGATCTCACAACCGCGCTGGGCACCTATTCCAGTGTTTGATCACCCTCATGGTGAAAAACATTTTTGCTACTTTTGAGTAGGAAATATCCCATGTTCAACTTTTTTCTGTTCCCTCTCATCTTTTTGCTGCACCCTTCTGAGAAGGGTCTGAATCTGCTTTACACCTTCAATCATCAACTTGCAGTTGTACAGCAGTACAGACAACAGTAAGAATGCCCTGATTCTTTTTTTCTTAAGGCTGAACAAGCCAAGGTCCCCAATCCTCTCTTCAGTGTTGTATGTTCTGGTGCCCTGACCATCCTGGTAGCTTGTTCCAGTGTGTAAACTGTCTGTGTTGATGCATGTGGCCTGCTCTATGCATGTTTGCGTGTGTGTGTGCATACTCACCTATCAGGAATATGTGCTCGGTCTCATTGATCAGGAAACCTTGACTACCAGATTTAGTGACGTCTAATAATATTTACAACACATATATCTCATTCACACATGATCTGTTATAGATACAACCTATCTACAGTGTATGCCTTAGCTACACATGGGAAGTCATGCTTCTCTGCACCTACCCCATCAGGGAATTTGGAAAGGGCAGCTGTGTTGGCTCAAATCACTGATAAAGAAGGGATTGTGCTCACTGCACTCCATGTTTGTGTACAACATGTAGCTTAATTTGTTGTGGATCCAGCAATAAGAACATGACTCCAGTGCTTCCTCCTGTAAGGCTGCAATGCAGTACATGGGTCACCCAATTACATATCAGTTTTGAGCATTTCATCCAGCCTTTTCATCTACTTTTGCTGTTTACTTCATATTACTTTTAGGTTGCTGTGGTTACTAATCTACATGTAAAAATTTTACATTTCTTTCCACCAATCAAGCTGAGTTTCCCTTTCTTACTGCCAATGTTTATAAAGGTTAGTACATAAGCATTTGTTGCTGGCAAGGTCATGGCACCAAGGGAGAGCTCTGGGAACTCAATGCTTGCTTCTACTCAGGAGCCCAGATCTGGACCAGATGTGGTCTCACCAGTGCTCAATAGAGGGGAATGATCACCTCCCTCTACCAGCTGGCTCTTCCTAATGCCCTGAGGGTAAATTGCCCTTGTTCTACATAGTGCCCATCAGGACCCTGAGGTCCTTTTCCACAAAGCTGCTTTCCAGTCAGCCAGTCTGCAGCATGTATTGCAGTTATTCCTCCACAGGTGCATGAATTTGTATTTAACTTTTTTGAACTTCTTGATGTTCCCATCAGCCCATTTGTCCAATCCCATTTGTCAGGACCATCTGAATACCAGCCCTGTCCTCCAGCATATCAACTTCTGCTGTGCAAATCTGGTTTTTCTTATTGTCCAGATTTAAAGAAATCACAGTTTTGATTTATGAGAGGTATCACTAGTAACCAGCTGCCACCTGGACTTTGTAATGCTGATTATTACCTTTTGATATCAATGGGAATGCCAATTTTTTACTCACTTCCACTCTGTTGTCCATTTGCTGAGTTCCTATTTGACCAATTTAGCTATAAGGTTACTATGGGGGACCATGTCAAAGGCCTTGCTGAAATGAAGGTATACAGCATCAACTTCTTTCCCTTTGCTCACAGAGCTAGTCTTCTCAACAGAGAGGGCAACCTGGTTGGTGAGGTATCATTTTGCCCTTAATGTATCCTTAGGGTAGACATTAAGGATAAACCATCTCTATTGTATTCCTAAAGTATGTACAGGTATTCCTGGAAAACTATTTATGTTTATAATGAACAAACTTTGGAAACATAGAAAAGATAATGATTACACTGAAACAAGGTTCGAAGGGGGAAGGGGATATAAACAGGCTCGTTAGTGAGGAGTCCAGGGGCGGCATGGGAATGCTGGGAGTGAAATCAATAGCCCAGCTCAGGTGCATCTACACCAATGCACATAGCATGGGCAACAAACAGGAGGAGCTGGAAGCCCTTGTGCAGCACGATAGCTATGACATAGTCGCCATCACAGAAACATAGTGGGATGACTCTCATGACTGGAGTGCTGCACTGGAGGGCTATAAACTCTTCAGAAGGAATAGGCATGGAAGGAGAGGCGGTGGGGTGGCTCTGTACGTTACAGAGCGTTTTGACTGTATAGAGCTTGACAGTGGTGATGATAAGGTCGAGTGCTTATGGGTAAGGATGAGGGGAAAGGCCAACAAGGTAGATGTCCTGTTGGGAGTCTGCTATAGACCACCCAACCAGGATGGAGAGATAGATGAAGCATTTTATAAGTGGCTGGCAAAAGTCTCGCAATGGCTAGCCATTGTTCTCGTGGGGGACTTCAACTTGCTGGACAGCTGCTGGAAATACAACACAGCAGAGAGGAAACAGTCTCGGAGATTCCTGGAATGTGTGTAGGATAACTTCCTGACACAGCTGGTGAGTGAGCCTAACAGGGGAGGTGCCTCACTTGACTTGCTATTTACAGACAGAGAAGGACTCGTGGCAGATGTCATGGTCAGAGGCCGTCTTGGGCTTAGCGACCACGATATGATAGCGTTCTCGATTCCTGGCAATGTAAAGAGGAGGGGCAGCAAAACTGTTACCATGGACTTCTGGAGGGCAGACTTTGGCCTGCTCAGGACACTGCTTGGGAAAGTCCCTTGGGAGGCAGTCCTGAAGGGCAAAGGGAACCAGGAAGGCTGGGCCTTCTTCAAGAAGGAAGTCTTAAGGGAGCATGAGCAGGCTGTCCTGATGTGCCATAAGACCAACCAGCGGGGAAGACAACCGGCCTGGCTGAAGAGGGAGCTTTTGCTGGGACTCAGGGAAAAAAGGAGAGTCTACCGCCTTTGGAAGAAGGGGCAGGCAACTCAGGAAGAGTACAGGGATCTTGTTAGGTCATGAAGGGTGGAAATTAGAAAGGGAAAAGCCCAGCTAGAGCTGTCTGGCCACTGTTGTAAGAGATAATAAAAAATGTTTCTACAAGTACATCAACAACAAAAAGAGAGCCAAGGAGAATCTCCATCCTCTAGTGGATGCAAAGGGGAACATTGTCACCAAGGATGGGGAAAAGGCTGAGGTACTTAATGCCTTCTTTGCCTCTGTCTTTAATAGCCAGACCAGTTATCCCCAGGGTATTCAGACCCCTGAGCTGGAAGACAGGGATGGGGAGCAGAATGAAGCCCACATAATCCAGCAGGAAGCAGTTAATGACCTGCTATGCCACCTGGATTCTTAAAAGTCTATGGGGCCGGATGGGATCCAACCAAGAGTACTGAGGGAGCTGGTGGAGGAGCTTGACAAGACACTTTCCATCATCTACCAGCAGTCCTGGGTAACAGGGGAGGTCCCAGATGACTGAAGGCTTGCCAACGTGACGCCCATCTACAAGAAGGGCCGGAAGGAGGACCTGGGGAACTACAGACCTGTCAGCCTGACTTCGGTGCCAGGAAAGATTATGGAGAGGTTCATCTTGAGTGCGCTCAACAGGCAAGTGCAGGTCAAACAGGGGATCAGGCCCAGCCAGCATGAGTTCATGAAAGGCAGGTCCTGCTTGACCAACCTGACCTCCTTCTATGACCTGGTGACCTGCCTAGTGGATGAAGGAAAGGCTGTGGAAGTCATCTGCCTGGACTTCAGCAAAGCCTTTGACACAGTCTCCCATAGCATTCTCCTAAGGAAGCTGGCAGCTCATGGCTTCGACAGGCGTACACTTCGCTGGGTAAAAAACTGGCTGGGTAGCTGAGCCCAGAGAGTAGTGGTGCATGGAGTTAAGTCCACTTTGTGGCCACTCATGAGTGGTGTTCCGCAGGGCTCTGTCTTGGGGCCAGTCTTGTTTAATATCTTTATCAACAATCTGGATGAGGGGATTGGGTGCGCCCTCAGTAAGTTTGCAGATGACACCAAGCTGGGTGGGAGTGTCAATCTGCTGGAGGGTAGGATGGCCCTGCAGAGGGACCTGGACAGGCTGGATCAATGGGCTGAGGCCAATTGTATGAGGTTCAACAAGGCCAAGTGCTGGGTCCTGCACTTGGGTCACAACAACCCCCTGCAACGCTACAGGCTTGGGGAAGAGTGGCTGGAAAGCTGCCTGGCTGAAAAGGACCTGGGGGTGCTGGTTGACAGCCGGCTGAACATGAGGCAGCAGTGTGCCCAGGTGGCCAAGAAGGCCAACAGCATCCTGGCTTGTATCAGGAAGAGTGGCCAGCAGGAGCAGGGAGGTGATTGTCCCACTGTACTCGGCACTGGTGAGGCCACACCTGGAATACTGTGTCCAGTTTTGGGCCCCTCACTACAAGAAAGACATTGAGGTGCTGGAGCGTGTCCAGAGAAGGCAATGAAGCTGGTGAGGGGTCTGGAGCACAGGCCTTATGAGGAGCAGCTGAGGGAACTGGGGTTGTTTAGCCTGGAGAAGAGGAGGCTGAGGGGAGCCCTTATCGCTCTCTACAACTACCTGAAAGGGGGTTGTAGTGAGGTGGGTGTTGGTCTCTTCTCCCAAGTAGTTAGCAATAGGACAAGAGGAAATGGGCTCAAGCTGCTCCAGGGAAGATTTAGATTGGCTATTAGGGAAAATTTCTTCATGGAAAGGGTAGTCAAGCATTGGAACAGACTGCCCAGAAAGGTGGTGGAGTCACCATCCTTGGAAGTGTTCAAAAAATGTGTAGACATGGCACTTTGTGACATGGTTTAGTGGGCATGGTGACGTTGGGTTGATGGTTGGAATGATGATCTTAGAGGTTCTTTTCAATGTTAATGATTCCTAGTTTTTACTTTCATTATAAATAATCCAGCCACTGAGCCAGGAAACATGAAATTTCTACTCTACCCTTAACTGGTTTAGTGGTGGACTTGTTAATGTTAGGTTAATGGTTGGACTGGATGATCTTAAAGGTCTTTTCCAACCTAAACCATTCTATGATTCTATGATTCTAAGATCTCTGTATTCAGCATGATTCAATCAGGTTGCTTTATACAGGGATTATCTAACCTTTAGACCTGGTAAATTAACCACTGATTTATATCAGCTTTATTAAAATTTTGTAGGTTTCTGTTGCACTCTATGATGCATCACAGTTTACACATGAAATAGAAAGTGTCTTTCCTTCAGTTGTTTAATTTCTTACTCTTTCTCACTATATCTTGAAACTACAATATCTGAGGCAATGTGTAAGATGATGTGATGTGAAAGAGTAGAAAAACAAGCATTTCCTCTTTTTTTTTGATAGCTTTGTACACAAATGAAAACGCACCTTACCCTTCAACCTTTTATATCATGTTTTGATTTTCACCCCATTCATAACAATAAAATACAGCAGGAAAATAGGAAATAATAAATGGGTAACATGTTTAATGTGTGCATACTCCCAGTGGCAGTAGAAACCCCTCTGCTTTCAACTGAAACCAGTGGTTTCACAGTTTTTTTAATCTATCCAATGATACAGATTTAGCTAGCTGCAAGAAGAGGTTCAAGATTTGCAAAATGCATTTTTTATTACATTCTCATTCATAGAAACTCAGATCTTTATGTTTCCAACACATTAATTAAAGATACAGAAAAAGTGACTGATTTCCCTGTACAGCAGTATCTTTTATTTAAATAAAGTTATATTAAATTCACTACTAAGTTGTTTGTATTACTTCTGTATTACTTATTACAGTGCTTTTACAAGAAAAATTATGTTTTCTTAAAAGTATGCTGGCATTTGGAGTTCTACCCAGAGCCTATCAAAGTAAAGGAAAAGGTTTATAACAACGTTAAAGGGCTCTACATCAAGCTCATAGGAAGTGAATTCTTTTTAAAATGTTGTAGGTAGGAATACAAGTGATGTGTTGCCACAAATGTTGGGTCTTTCTTGAAAAGTAGGAAGACATTTAACTTTGGAACAGTACAATCTGAAGAGGCACTATTTACAGACCTAGAAAATGAAGAGGATCCAAATTATGCCACCAGGTCATGATAGGAGCCTTTTTCCTTCTCCTAGAGAGAGGAAATTAGCTAAATGTGGTTTTCCTGTTTGCGGTGAGTTAACCCTGGCTAAGGGCCAAATGTCTACCCAGCTGCTTACTCACTCTCCCTCCTCAGCAGGACAGGGGGACAAAATAAAACAAAAAGCTCATGGTTTGAGATAGGCAAGGAGATTGCTTACCAGTTAATGTCATAGGCAAATTGAATTTAATTTATTGCCAATTAAAATAGATTTGAGTAGAGAGAAACAAAGACAAATATTAAAACAATGTTTTAAAACTCAGCTTGAGTCCTTGACTCCAGACTTCTCTGCCCTGCCCCTGAACAGCACAGGGAGGGATGTGTGCAGTGGTGAGTTAGTATATAGCATTTTCTCTCTGCCTCTCCTTCCCTCTCACACTTTCCCATTTTCCAGTTTGGGCTCTCCCACAGGCTGAAGTCCTTCAGGAAAAAAATCTGCTCCAGCGTGGACTTTCCACAGGCTGCAGTTCCTTCAGGAAATATCCATCTGCTCCAGTGTGGAGTCCCTTCACGGGCTGCAGGGAAATACCTGCTCCACCATAGTCCTCTCCACAGGCTACAGGGGAATACCAGCTCCAGTGCCTGGAGCACCTCCTCCTCCTCCTTCTTCTTCTTCTTCACTGACCTTGGCATTTGCACTGTGGTTTCTCTCTCTTTTTGTTCCCTCCTCCTCTGCCTGGCCAGCGTTTTCTGCCCTTAAATATGTTTTTCCAGAGGCACCACCAGCTTTGCTGATGGATTCGGCTGTGTCCTGCAGTGGGACCACTGGAGCCAATCAAAACAGGCTGTCCCTCCCCTCTTCCCACAGAGCAGCTGCCCCACTGCAAAAAACTTGCCACCTACACCCAATATAGTAGTAATTCTGATTAACCAAACACTGAAGTGAGATGATTTCCAGGAAGCAGGAACAGGACAGTATGCCGTTCTCCCATCTGTAGGAGTGCCACAGGACTGACATTTAGACCCTAACTGAAGAGCTATAGGAATCCCACCTTGCCTCCTGACCTGGCAATAAAGTCTGTCATTTCTCACGCTGCTTAGGAGTGGAAATTGCTGGAGGATTACCCAGATCTGGAGAAGCCAGATATTTTTCTCAGTATTTAGAAACTGAGAGATTCGGATAGACAGACAGATGGATTTCAGGAGGTATCAGCCAGATAGGCGCATGTGGAAATTCCCTCAGGAACTTACCTAAATGAATGTTTAGGTCCCTCCATAATGCTGAAAATCAGGCCCTAAGTTCTTTAAGACTTGAATAAGTAATACAGTGCAATAAAAATCACTGCATTGTCTAAATAATCATTATGAAGGGAACTCTACCAGCCAGACATCTACAGTTATTTCTACTCCTTAATTGTTATGGGAAACACATAGATAGCCATTTCCAAAATCCTTATTAAAAAAACAAAACAAAACAAAACAAAACAAAAACCAAAACCCAAAAAACTATTTCCCAGTGCTTTACCCTCCTGCATTCTTTCATTTTTTTTACTCTGGTATTGATAATATTACAGAACTGAAAGGAGTGCAGTACATTCAAACTGAGTCTTATTTAACTGTGAATGTAAAGTTTGGGTATGTAGAACTTCCACATTTTTACCTCCACAAGTTAGATGGCAGATTTAAATGAGAACAGGCTAAAGATCTGAAAAAGTAGAATTAACTTTTATTTGAAAAAAAGAGGGGTAGAAGGAGACAAAGGGAAGGAAGGCAACCCTGCTGCATCTGTGTAATAAGGTGTTTACAACTTTTTTTTGCAAAGCAAATTTCACTGCAAATCAAAATCCCAGTTATTTGCACTGAAGTCAAGGGAACTTTCCAGGCTTTGATTCAATGAAATACCCATTTCCAAGTATACGCTTATATTAGTTCTTGTTAAGTGAAAGGTAGAGATAAAGATAAATAAGTCAATGTAAGCATCCATTTAAACTGTGGTGACTTCAGTGAGAAGTTAGTTTGCATTGGAAGTGTTATTTTTGGTAACTCACATAATACTTTGGGTAAATCATTGTAACCTCTTCATGACAGTTTATGCTACTTGGAAATGTAGCCCATATTCCTAATGGTATTCAGAATAACTGAAGTCAGCAGAATGTCCTAAACACACTCATCAACTTCAGTGGCTTAATATTAGGCATGTAGCTAGGTATTCTGCTCTCTCCTAGAGAGACTAGTCCATCCTTAGAAAGATATGCTACAGTATCAAGTTGTCTTAAAAGACAGTATAGACTTTTTCTTTCATAGATTTAAAAATTAGATTTTACAAGCCATAATCTGAAATGTACACCATTGTGTAAATTTGTTTTGTAGATGGAAAATATGGCTTCTATGCATTCTGCATTTTTAGTTACTTTTGAGAGAATATATTTATTACTATTGGGTTTACCAACCTCCACATTTTATTTTGTTTTTCTAAATCCTTTCTCTTCCTATTTGACTTTGATGTTTAATGTATAATAGATACAGATAATAAACATCTGCAAACAAACCACCCCATTATGGAATACATATGTGACTTCACAAATGACAATTTACCTTTATCTAAGTGTTATGATTACGAGTGCATTAACTGGCCTTAACTGCAATTACCAGTCTCACGTGGGATTCCTACCCATGCATTCTCTCTCCATTTTATCTGAGAGCTCCTTGTAAGCCCTAGCATGGGCAACCAGTCCTGGTCTGAGCTGCACTGTAAATGTGCCTCTGTCCAGCCCTGTGCCCTGCTGCCCTGATCCTCCTGGCAGGACCCCTAGACCTGTCTCCTGGGTCCTATATTACAAGTGGCTTTGTGCTGACTCTGGCCCTGCCTGGGCTCTATGGATGGGTCCTGGTGACAGATTACATCAACTTGTCTGGGACTGTCAGTGGATCCTGCTAGTGGACCACCCTGGCTCTGCTCAGCCCCTGAGGGATGGCATTCTGTTGGTGAGGACACTGCCCTGCCTGTGCAATGGGGAGCCTTGGCTTCTGGCTTGTCCTCTCCTGTGGAGCAGCCCTGCTGGTGTTTCTCCCTGACACTAAGTTTCTCATGGTTATCAAAACACCTGGTTGAACAATTTCCAAAACAATTTCCCATCTGAGGATTCTGATTCCACAAAAATGATGTTTTCCTTGGTTTCTCTGCATTTTTTATGGAAACCAGGCAGGTAGAGAGGTTTCCTTCCCACCCCTTGCATGCCAGCTGGCATCATGGTGGGTGAATGGGCAGCCTGCCCATTTCACTGGACTTCACAGTTGTCAGGGCTGTCCACATATGCAGCTTCCCACCTGGCAGACTGCTCCAACTGCCTGGCTTCCTGGCTAGCTTCCCACCTAGGTAGCCAACTCCCTGTACAAAAGTTCTTGAAACATGCACTACGTGGTCTTAAAACAATCATTGTTTTGTGCAATAAAGTTATGCAGTAAAGAAAAGCTTTCTTTGTTTCCAAGGAGAAAAACAGAAATGAAAAAATAGAAAATTGTCAACAGAACAAAAATTACACTTCAATTACAGCAGTCTCTGTACAAAGAAAAGGGACTACCATGGCAACATTACTTGTATTAGGAAATCTAAAGAACTATATAAGCCATTCTCCCTTCGCTTAGTTTATTCAGTTTTGTTGTTTTTTTTTTTTCTCCACTTAAAAGAAGAAGAAAAAAAAAGGCTTCAAAAAGTCACTCTGAAATGTTAAAAAGGTCCAGGACAATCTCTTCTAAGTTTTGAGACTTAGTGTTGTCATTAAGTGAAACTAAGAATACATTTAGAAACATCTTTATGCAGCTTTCTGTCTGGTAGCACAAAGAAATTAGAAGATTGGTTTTATTTGTTGAGTGTTATAGTTTATATATATAAAAATAAATGCATGCAAAAACATGCACTTACATATAATGTAGCTTAGGAAAGGAGCAAGCCTCAGGCCTGACCTTAAATGCAGCTCCCAGGCCAGTGGGTATAAGGTGCTTGGGTGGAGGACCCAGATGAGGTTGCTCAGGACAATTAAGGCCTGTTAGTGGGCTCAGGGCTCTGAAGAACAAGACTCTCAGCCCAGGGAGGTTTCCCAAGGGCTGTTATGTAAGGTCTCCTACAAGCAGTCTTTCCACCGTGGTCTTTGGCATGTCTCATGACAGAGGTCTCTGCCTGGGCCAGGGTCAAGGCACAGAGAAATCTGAGACTCCACAGAAGAGTGAGGCTAAACAGAGGTTTTCAAAGTGAGAGCCGTGATGGGAACACTCCCCAAAGCAGCCTTTGCACATAGGCCTTCTTATGGCTCTCTGGTTTAAGTATCTTATATGAGATAGATCTTTGCCTGCTGGTCAGGTTTTTTATTTTCTGTTCTGTATATCTGCCATTGAAACAAAAAAATAAAAATTAAAAAAAAAAGTTGCCTAGTTTCATCAGGGGAGGTGGGTATATATTTTTGGGGAAAGATTAAATTTTCCAAGTGCCTATCAGAGTCCGCAGATAAATATACTCTCCCTTCTTTTAGACTTACATGTGCCTGGATACTTGATTGTACTGGTTTTGGCTGGAATAGACTTAATTTTCTTCATCGTAGGTTATATGGGACTATGTTTTGGATTTGTGCTGGAAACAGCTTTGATAATACAGGGATGTTTTCATTATTGCTGAGCAGCGTTTACACAGAGTGAAGGCTTTTTCTGTTTCTCATGCTGCCCAACCTGTGAGTAGGCTCGGGATGCACAAGAAGTTGGGAGCGGACACAGCTGCGACAGCTGACCCCCAACTGACCAAAGTGATACCTTGTACCATACAAAGTTTTGCTCAGCAATAAAAGCTGAGGAAAGAAGGAGGAAGGGGGGATGTTTGGAGTTATGGCATTTGCCTTCCTAAGTAACCATTATGCATGATGAAGACCTGTTTTCCCAGAAATGGCTAAATACCTGCCTGCCGATGGGAAGTAGTGAATTAATTCCTTATTTTGTTTTGCTTGTGTGTGCAGATTTTGTTTTACCTATTAAACTGTCTTTATCTCAACCCATGAGTTTTCTCTCCCCCAACCCACTGTAGGGAAGTGAGCAAGTGGCCATGTGGGGCCGAGCTGCCTACTGGGGTTAACCCACAACATTGATGTATCCATTTGAGCACTCATGCTTCAGTTGTTTTGTTTGTAGCCATTCTTCTTGTCTCCTAATCAAGCTCTCTGGACATCTTAACAATGTGTCCCAGCACTGGCACACTTAGGATTTTGAATACTATACAACAATAGAGGCAGGGTATGGGTTTAAGACAAATTTATTGTATCTTTGTGGTATGAGACACTGGGCTGGTAAGAGCTTTAAGACTGAATTGCCCACATATTTTCTTGAAGCAAGCACATAAAAATCAAGAAACAGATTTTGAATCTGTTGAAGATATGTATTATTAGAACAGAAATTAAAATAATGATTTTTTAAAAGACAAATACTTGATGTCATGAGACAATTAAAATAAAAGATTCATTTTCAAATATGCCCTCTACCTGTTATTGCTCATGCCTATTGATCTGACCCAGTCTTGTTTAAGTTCAATACCATGACTTTTCAATTATGAGGAAAGCCACAGTGTTTCCTGTGAATTCAAGATCTCTGTTCTTAACACTGAGTTTTGGCTGGGATTTTGTATACACATGATTCTGAGCACTCTTAGATGTACCTGCTCAACTACTGTAAATTAGTATCTTCTGAAACCAGAATGCAGCAGCTAGGATCGGGACAAGCAGGTTCTCTCTCTGCTGTTTAATGACATTCTTTCCACAAGAGTAACATGCAATGCATATACAGAATCTCTAAACAAACCAAATGGTTATTCATCACACTTTGAATTTCAGCTCCTTCCCCTTCCCTGAAAGCTCCCCAGACTTGTTCTCTACTAAGCAAAGAAGGAAGATATCAGATGGCTGTTTCTGGATGGTTTAAGTAGCAGCAGTCTCAGACTATTTTCGAAGATCATGCCATTTGCCGTGACTAGTTATCCTCTAGGCTAAGCTATATAAGAACTTAATAATGCCTCTACTAGTCCAGATCAAAGGTGCATTTAGTCCACTGGCCAGCAATGAAAGCTTGGGTAGAATGTTAGACCACAGAAACTGTATTGTGACATTTCCCTAGGACACGCTCATACTCCAGGTAATTTGTCTCAGAGTTCAGGGACTACAAAACTATGCTGTCTTAGGGAATAGTGTCAATCAGCCAGTGTAGGAGACATGGTATTAGAGTAAAAACTGAATTCTGAGGGTTTTTTCTGCTTCTGCCAGTGTGCCTGTTTCTATGAAAACAATGCTGATAGGTGAGACACTTGGTGCAATCTTCTTGTAGTCTCTGCATAGGCTGTCACATCCAGGGAGCTAAGCCTTGGACTTCTAGCCATCCTATAGAGAAATGGATGAGGTTACTACCTCAGTATTGTGTTTGGTAGTAAACACATGCCTGCAGCCAAACATCCTTTTAGGACTTGCCTCTCTCTTTTGACTGGGTGCCAAGAACCATCCTGTCCGATGCTTTTCACACCCTCTGTAAGAATTCTTTTTTTCTTTTGATTCTCCTTCCACTCTTCTAAGTAGTTCTGCCTTCTCATAAGAAAGATGGATTACTCTGATCCTTCCTGCTTGAGTATTTACTTTTAATTTTCTCAATCCAATGAAAATTACTAAGCTTAAGTAAGTCAAGGGATATAAAGGGGCAAGTAAACAGTTCATTTTATGAAGGAGGAAGAGGATAACATCTGAAATACTCTGTTGGAATCATTTCACCTGATCAGCCCAAATTCTACCAGATTAGCAGATGGCAAGAGCATTTAAATGAGTGCAAATCTGTCCTTTGTGCTTTTGTGATCTCAGGAACACAATATTGATTCTGATGGTAAGTAGCTTGAAAAATTGCCAAGAAAAGACATAATGTATTATAACTATGTTATGGAACAAAACTCAAGACACAGAAAAAGAATATGAATTTTAGAATCCCTGGCTCTGATGGAGCTTTAGGATGAAGTCTGATGTGATGCTAAATCTGCAGTCCTTGCCCATTTTTTTTTTTTTTCAAAATCAAAGAAGACAAGAGAAAAAAGTAATCCCTAGAGATACAAGGGAAGTAATGTTGGATTCATAAATTGGATATATGAGCAGTAATTTCTATAACAGAATAACTTGGGTTTGTAAATTTATACAGAAAAAAATCCTGAATTATTTTAAGTTATAGTTAATTTGGAAAGAACTTTGCAATTTTGTTGTATTGGATTCTCTCTTGTTTAACTTGGTTTTCTGTCTTGAAGTTCCACACATTCACATTCCTTAGAACATGACATGACACTCATACCTGATGGAAAATGCTGACACAAAGCTTTTCCTGCTTTTATCTTTCTTTCAGATACAGATGGTTGGAAGACTTTGATGCTTATATAAATCTATATCTCATAAATCTTACAATTTTTTTGTATCTGGAATAATAATAATAAAAAAAAGTGTTCTAAGGATTTATTGCATTAATCTCATCTTCTCTATTACTTGCTTCCTCATCTGCAGTACCACAGTACAGATCTGAGGTAACCCAATGGAAATCACTGAAGTTACGTGAATGTTACACTTGCATTGGTTAGGAGAATGCAGACAGTCTTCCTAAATAAGGGAAACTAGGCTAAACTGAAGTGGAAGTTTTGAATATATATCAAAGAATGTTTGGAAAAAACACTTAATGCTGTAATTCTCTAAAAAGAAGAAATTAGATGCCCAGGTATTCAAAAGTAAGGTGACACTTAAAAGACAGCTAAACATTTTAAAGAAGTAAAGAACATAACTTATACTGTTAAATGCATAAATTCAATCAAATAATTGAGTAATGCCTTACTAGATCAGACTGGTTATTATGCAGTTGCTCAATTATGGATGTTTTTTAGGGTTTTTTTTGGTGTGGTTTTGTTTTGTTTTGTTGCTTTTATAATATTTGGTATTAAGTCTGAAAGACCTGAATAGCCTTGTTATAGCTATATTAAAAAATAAAAGTATTCCAAAATGAGAAAAATGCCATTCAGTATATCCTTTTCAGATGTTCATGTTAGTGAAGGAATTGTTGTCTAGTTTAATCAATTCTTCATAAGACTAGCTAAGGTGAGGAATGTGGTATTTAATAAAATAATGAGATGACTACTATTAGCTAGATCTGGTGCTGTATCCAAATTCTGGTCTTTGAAAGACCCAGCTCCCTACTGCTGCTTGAAAATTAGACAGCTGAAACACCATTTAAAATTGCTTCTTCCCAAGCCCACCAGATGTATAGCTTCATGGGTTTTATCACATAAATGCACAGCAATGTACAGTGAAAACACAGGAGAGACTTATAACTACTTTAAGCTGTTAGTATATGCAAAGGAATTAGGAGAAAAATCTTGTATGCACAGAAGCTGACCTACTTACATGTAGTGGTCTATGTTAAATATCAAAAAGCAAATTCTTTTGAAGGTATTATATTCCTTGGGAAGTAACGGCACCTCTTCTAACCTGTTTTTCATTTATTTGTGCTGAGACTGTTCTCTTCCAGCATGTTGATGTTTGATACTGCAATTTTTATAACACAGATGGCTCCTAAGTATTGCAATAACTTATATGGAAAAGAGACATACAGAGGTAAAACAGTAACAGAACATAACATTGGAGAAAAGGTCAAATTTTTAAAATAGGATGAAGGGTTGGAAATATTCATTAATGGATACTGTTTGGGAGTTAAAAAAAAAATCAGAATGAAAGTTTGTGTTGCAGATTTGTCATCATGACAGGTTGTCACAATGATCATAGATAAATTGGTGGACCATACAACTGAAGGAGGTAGCATCAACATGACGCCATCATTGCTGCAGACTGCCGTGACTACATATGTCTATATTTCTAGTGTACTGAATTTGGCAGTGGTTCACAGATATTAGCAGTACATCAAGGAAAAAAGAAGTATGACCATGGACAATGAGGGTTACAAAGGAAGACCAGATTATAAAAAATGCAAATATAAGGTCAAAGGGTTAAGAAAATGTGGCAGTTAAATATTCTCACTGAATCTTAAACAACATGCCCTGCTATTATGGTTTAACCCCAACCGGCAACAAGCACCACATAGCCACTCCCTCCCTCCCTCCCGGTGGGATGGGGGAGAGAATCAGAAGAGTAAAAGTGAGAAAACTCGTGGGTTGAGATAAAGATAGTTTAATAAGTAAAGCAAAAGCCACGCATACAAGCAAAGCAAAACCAGTAATGCATTTTCTACTTCCCATCACAGGCAGATGTTCAGCCATCTCCAGGAAAGCAGGGCTCCATCATGTGTAACAGTTACTTGGAAAGACAAAACACTATCACTTTGAACATCCCCCTCTTCCTCTTCCCCCAGCTTTATATGCTGAGCAGGACAACATATGTGGAATGTCCCTTTGGTCAGTTGGGGTCAGCTGTTCCGGCTGTGCCCCCTCCCAACACCTTGTGCACCCCCAGCCTACTCACTGGTTGGGTAGTGTGAGAAACAGAAAAGGCCTTGACCCTGTGTAAGCACTGCTCAGCAGTAACGAAAACATCTCTTTATTATCAACACTGTTTCCAGCACAAATCCAAAACATAGCCCCATACTAGCTACTATGAAGAAAATTAACTCTACCCCAGCCAAAACCAGCACATATACACTGTGATTTGATTGTGAGAGATAAATCATAGAATATATATATGATATATATTCAGAATATGACCATAGAATAGTAAGAATGTGGTCATTTTGAATGATCAACAATTGAAAAAGCATTTAAAATAAAAGAACGATATATAATTATTTTACTCAGATTCATCTTGGTTTCATCTAAAGATACAATTCAATGTATTTATGAGTCTTCCAAAGTTTGTATTTTCCTCTTTCCTCTGCTGTATGTAAAACTCAGCTAACTCCATTGAACTTTAAGTCCCAGGGGAGCGCTCCTTCCCAGTCTGCTCAGAGATGTCTCCAGTGCACTCCAAGTTCCTGGTTCCTCCTGCCTTGGTCAGATGGATGCAGCTGCTTCAGTTCCTTTCTGCAGGTCCAGCCAGCAACAAGGCTGAGGATATACTACACAGAAGTCCAGCTTGATCTCTCACCCCTTTTTGGTCAGTGTCGAGGTTCACTGGTGAAGAATGCACACACCCTCACTCTCCAGACCAAACCCTATTTATGTATCACATGAATAATCACACTGCTTTAAGCCCATAGAACACCAAGGCTCTTACCCAGTCACCATGCCAGACAGATATTTCCAGTTGCTGGTGTCTCCCTGCTCATCAGCTAATTCACCCTTGAAGTTTGATAGCAACTAAGAAAAACACACTCTGATTTTGGGTTGGATTCATATCCCAAATCAGACATATAAAGCTGCTTGAACATTAACCATTGTGTACTATGCTGTGGCTGACAACTATTTATCCAGAAGTATGTGAGCGGGATTTCACTGTGTTCAGGAACCTATGTTTGGGCAACTGAGTCATTCTGCTATATTTAGGTATCTACAACATAAATGATTACATGTGGGCTAGGTGTCTAAGCTCGTGCTACAGTCAATAACCATCTAGTCAATACAGTCAATGGAGACAGAGAGCTATTCAGCCCTTCAAAGCAGGTGTCTACTTTAGGAAGAGATAAATAGATCCCGAGACAAAGTTGGCTGTACTGGCCACATCTTCATTGACAATGATGGGAGCTTAGACAGCAGTTTACATGTTGTAAGCTATGTTGTTATCAGAAGAATTTAGATGTCTGAATCTGAAGCTAAATTCCATGCTTAAAGACACTTGTGATTTTTTTTTTAATAAACTACTGATTTGTGGGGTTTTTTTAAGCAAAAATTTGATGCAAATGTGCTGTTCTTTTGTATTTTGAATAAATATTACTATAACTTATGTTGAACAAGGTATGAATCCAAAAGGGATTTCAGTGAGTTCTATACCAAGTATTACTATCTAATTCTATATTTTTAGACTATTTTATGCTAGTCAAAAATTGTGTATGTATATCTATTCTAAATTTGATGCTTATGGATCTAGAAGCATTTTGGGTCTGAATTATAAACCAAACTCCAATAGCAAACATCAGTTAAATATAGTTAACTTTTCTAAATGCATATTTTCTAGAATACAAAGTACCAAGAAAACTTGTTTTCCCAGAACTTTCCTTTTTCTCCTGTCAAATACAAATTGTCTTGCATTTTATTATTTTTCATATTTGTGAGGTTGATACAATTAATAACAATCAGTGCATCTAATATTCTTAAACTACTGCTTTTGACATAGGTGAAAATTAGATAATTCTGTAGAATACTAGCTATAAAAAAGTGCAGCATGAATATAGACTATGAAATCATATGCTGTTGTTACTCCATTTCAAGTATCGCTATGCTGCTTTAGACTGGAGGTAGATAATGTCTTTCTAATTGGAGGCTTATTTCATGCCGCTGTTTGTTCATGGTCTTTAGTCTCAGTCAATATAGCTGTGTTGAACTGGACTATGCCTTTTTTCTTTATACTGTACCTGATTCTAAAACTAAAATCATTGTCTTGCTTTCATTTTGAATTTTTGAGGAAGCCTCAAGTAGCTTAGATGATTGTGATAACATCAACAGCAGGGAGATAATTCAAACCATATTTAAGTCAACTGGACAAAAGTCTGTGCGACCAGATGGGATGCATGCAAGGGTGCTGAAGAACCTGGCCAATTTCACTATGAGTCCACTGTCTGTCATCTTTGAAAGATCATGGCAGCTGGGCATGTTCTGAGTAAGTGGGAAAAGACAAACATCACAGCTACCCTCGAGAAGGAGAAGAAGAATCTAGACAGGCTGTCAACCTCCCTTCAGTCAGTGGAAATGTTATGGTGCAAATCTTCCCTGACACCTTTTCCAACCACATAAAGCAGATGATTGCCACAAAGCAAGTCAACTACACAGTGGGCTGTATTAGAAGGTATATAGCCAGCAGGTTGAAGAGATTCTTCCTCTTCATTTGAGACCACATCTACCTCTTCCCCTTTACTTGTGAAACCACAACTGGATAGCTATGTCCAGTATTGGGCCCCTTGGTAAAAGAAAATATTTGATATACTGGAGAAAGTGGAGTTGGTCAGGGGCTAGATTTTTTCAGCCTGGAGGCAGAAGGTTAAGGGAGATCTGCTTACTGCAGGGGGGTTGGGTCGATGATCTCTCAAGGTCCCTTCCAACCCAAAGCATTCTATGATTCTATGATTCTATGATCTCATTTCTGTCTACAACTATCTAAAAGGAGGGTGTAGAAAAGATGGGGACAGACAGTGGTGAGAGGTATGCAGTGGAAGGGTGAGAGGCAACAGACGCAAGTAAGAAAGTGGACAAGTCTGACTTAATAAAAGGAAATAAGAACTTACCATAAGAGTGTTAAAACAAACTGTTGACCAGAGATGTGGTGGAACCTCTATCTTTGGGGACATTCAAAGCTCGACTAGACATGGCCTGAGATGCTTTGAACAGGAATTTGGACCAGATGGCCTCTGGGTGTCCCTATGTCCCTTCCAAATTATGTGATTCTGATGCAATTTTTGTGTTCCTTAAAGCAATGAGACAAAACAAGAATTCAATTTTCATGTTTCATCCGGATTTCTGCCATGAAAAAGATGCTGAATTTCTACCTTTTTATTTTTTTTTTCCCCTAAAGAAGAAAAGAATACCTTTATTAGATCAACTGGTATCAGTTGAAAAGCAAACAAGTTTTATGCATATAAGTCTTCATATTATAAACTACATCAAGCTGTGCGCCAGGGATTTGATTTTCCAATCTGCTAGAATGGACTTCTACTGAAGAATGATACAGCTTTAAACAGGCCATGTAAAAGAAGATAATTGTTCCTTTCTATGGAAGCAAGAATTTGGCAAGTATGCAGGTCTCACTGTTATGGAGTTGAGATGTGGGAAAAGTGCACATTTTAGAATTCACTGTTTTTCTCAGCTTCTCTAGACTAAACATAACCTTAGTTGGTCTAATAAAAGGTACTACTTTTTCCTCATACCCTTGTATTATATCTTACTTTAACCCATCAAAGTTATTGCAATACTGTCATTGCTCTTGTTGGATCTGGTAGATGTAACAGAGAAATGCAGCTGACTGAAATTCAAAGTGAAACCTCACTGGTTTGAAATCAACAGCATCTTTAATCACTGACTGAATGAGGAATGAGTTAGGACTTCAGAACTTTTGGTTTCAGTATCATGATGTACAATCACAAGAGACTTAAAGATGAGAAGCTCTGTCATTATTAGATCACTATTAGATTTAATTAATAATCCAGATGTTAAATCAGTTTTCATCCTTATTTTATTATTATAAATCCTAGTGTTACTTAGCGTGTAGTTGCTTCCACAACATCTGGGAAACATTATTAAATTTTAGAAAGGAGAAGACCTGTATTTATGAAGAAGGAAGTATGCTTTCTTTTTTTTAGAAGCGAGAGGTAGGGTCTCTCCTTTTTACTGGAAATAGTTTATTTTCCCTCAACTTTTAAAAAATGTTGTTAAAACCATACTTCCAGGGAATTAATCTAATGAAGTATTATACAAATTTGGTTCAGAAGAAAGAACTCCTTTATATAAATAAATGCCTCTATATTTGATCACTTTTATGAAAAATCACTTAGTAAAAGTGATTTTCAAGAACAAAGAAAGGGAAAGAAAGATATGTTAATCAAAGTAGTCTGAAAATATAGGATATATGCAAAAAGGAAGCAAGAAGTCAATACCGAGTTTTGGCAACTTTGTTTTACTCCTTATAAATATGAAACTGCCTACTTTATTTTATGGAGTCTATAAATTCAATTAATCTTTCCATTGACATTAAAATCTGCAGCAGCTCTACCATATGATGTGTACACCAGAGACATCAAGCTGTATAATTAAGTATGAGCAGTCCTTGAACAGAAGTTTAGTGAGTTCAGGCAAAAAGACTGAGCATCAAATGGAATGAAAAATTCTATTATTATGTATTGGGTTTTGAGTAAAGAGCTTCTACCTACAGTTAGGTTTAGAGGCTAGGTGTCATCTTTATACCACTCATCTCATTAATTCATTTTTCAGAGAGATCTTTTCTTTTCTGTTACTTCATTCCCTGGATGCAAGCACACTGCAGGAGGTTTCTGTTAGTGATGTGGAACATGTAGCTGTTAGACAATTTCTTTAAAAAATTCTGATGTAGCAGGAACACAGAGATAAGCTTTATAAGTAAGTGATCCAAGCACCAACTTCATGTTTTAACCCTTAACAGACCTCCATTCACATTTAAACACCTCATTCCCATTCAAACACCTGAGCAGGCTAAGGAAGAGGAAAAAATGGATAAAGGTTATAAAAGCACAACAAAAAACAATCTGCAGTTTCTAATTTAATTATGAGACAAAAAGGAATTGTTCCTTTAAACCCAGGCATATTCCTGGTGAGGTATGGAGGAAAAGGCAGAGGTAGTGCAAAGACAGTGTTATCTCTGCTTTCTGCTTCAGTGTGTGAAAATGTAGGTATCTCATTTGTTCTGACTTCAGAAAAAATATATAAAAATTTGCAGAGAGCCTGAAACAACAGTTCTTAGTTGCGAGCTGTTCTATTTACTTCAAGAATTGTCAGCATTCAATCCTGCCAGTATTCTCAATCTAAAAGTGATAGTCTGACAGTGATACACTGAATCTACTGTTCTTAGGATGTTAATTTTCTCTGCATACACAGAGTGCCCACAATCTGCTTGATTCCTGCCCCAGAGCAGTTGCACTTTGAACTAGAGAGAACTGTTAACTGTTTCAAAGGCCACCATAGCATGGAAGAAATCAGGTGATGTGCTATATTATTTTTGGATGTATATAAATTTTCTCAAGACATTCTGTCAGGAGGTCAAGGGAAGATGAAATGATAAAGATAAATGGGTCCTTGATAATATATAGCAGGGTTGGAGACAGGGATGGATTAGGGCTCAACCATGGATAACCTGTGCCTGTCATTCACTCAGGATTACCGTGTGGTTTCTCCTTATTGTGGATGATATCCAACCTTCTACAACAACTCTTTTGGAGGCTATTTCCACAGTCTTGATGGATGTATTCATCCATGTCTTAGTATTTTCTCCCATTCTAACACTCTGCAATTTTAAATGCATTATTTCATTTTAAGGTTATGGCATTCTTTGAAGGATGGAAGTTGAATTTCATAGGATGTATTTCCACAGTGGAAGACTTTTGAAGTGTATCCTATGCTGGCTATTGTCTTTCACGCAACTCATGAGAAACGAAGGAAACATTTCTCGTAAATACTTGTTAGGACATTTTCTGTTTGAACAAGATAAAAGATTGTAGCATGTAATTTCCAACATTAAATGACTCAAGAATGGAAGAATTTTTTTTTTGCATTTTCAGTGTTATATTTTCTATAATATTTTCTAAGTGAAACTTTAACTTTCCCTACTCTGTAGACAATTACAGATTTCTGTGGTTTCATTTGAAACATAGAATATGTGCATTTTGGAATAAGTTTAAAATCTTAACATTTATTACTGTATAGAGCGGGGATGCTGAATCTTGGTCAGGTGAGTACAGTGTTTTTTTTACTGGGTGAATTCTTCAGACCCACCAAAGCCAAAAGCCTAACCACTTACATAACACTATGCACACAAACCTCTTTTCTGTCTTGAGGCAAGGAACATCTGTAAATTTGTGTTGTGCCTTTTTTTTTTTTTTTTAAATATAGGCTAGATTTGGATTTGTAAATTCAGATTCTAATGCATGTTGACAGAGAAACAAAATTTTTGTCACGGTTTTGTTTTGGTCGTGAGTAAGAGTGAGGTAGTTAGGCTGGAAAGATGGCTGTTCCCTAATTCACCGCAGTCTCAGCAATATCTGTGGTTAGTTCTATCTGGACAATGTAAGCATTATTTTCTGTGTTTCCAGTGATGAGAATAATTCTTGTAGTACTAATACAAGAATGTTTTCCGTAGCTATGACATATTGTTTTTCACTACTGGTAATATTGAATGACAATTAAAAAAAAAAAAAGAAAGAAAAAATCCTCTCTCTCTTGTTAAATAATTGCAAGGACTCTCCTTATGTGTTTGTTAAATTCATGAACTCCCAGTGCACAAGGTTCAGAATAGAAAAGACAATCAATAGCTATAACTTGCACAGTCTATTTTCGTTTTGAAGGCGATTGGTATTTGCCTGAGTATAATCAGTAATTCAGCTGGATTTATTTAAGTATGAAAGAATTAGGTATAAAGACAGAATTCAGTTCCCTTAGAAGATCAAAAGATCGTCTTTATTAGAGGAAGATATTACTATGCAATAATTATGGAAACACAGTTTCCCTGTCTTGAAAAAGTGAATCAATTTCTCACAATTAAAAAAGTAAATGTGGGACCTTCACAACTTAAATGGTTGAATTCCAGTATTTGAGATAAAACAAAAAAAAAAAACTGTTTAGGAGGCAAACTTTCCCTGTTTCACAACTTCACTGTATGTTATTTTCTAACTGTGTGCAACACATTCAGATATCCAATATGTTTATAGCGATACTAAAATAAAACAACAAAATTCTTCTTCCTTTGCCAACCTCCAGACCTTCTAATACATAATCTTTAGATATAAAAGGTTAGGTTTCAAGCCAGGCATGTGTTGAAAAGGTTACACTCCAATTTCCAAACCCAAAAGCACAATGAAAGGAATGCTGGCTAGCTAGTTCTGTAGATTTTGCTTTTTAGATATCAAAGAAAAAGAAAAAAATGGCCAACTTTGGAAAACGTCTCTCTTTTAAGAGGTCATACTCATTGGAACACAACCCTTTACAAGTTCATTAGCTGTTTTGATCTTTCAGGTCAGCAGGTGTTTTCTACCTGGGGCATGATTGTCAATACAGGATTAGAATGTTGCTATTGCATCTCTAAAAATGGGCCAATATCTTCAAAAGCGAACAGCTAAATTTTGGCATTTTAAACTAAATATAGAAACTGACATATATAGATGCAGTTCTCAGAAGTGCTGAATATCCAAAACTTACTAGTTTAATGGAAGTACTTGCATAAGAAGGAAGTGCTCTATGGAGCTAAAATGTAATTTATTTTTAATAGTACTCTTCATGCACCGTGGCACAAAATGGTCTTCGAGAAAGGCAGACTTCTTCCCTCAGTCATAACACTATAAATTCAGCATTACTTTGGATTTAAACATAGCAAAGAGAGAGTAAATTTCATCCAAAATGTTTAAGAACCGTTATAATGCTTCTTATACTTGTAAGGACTCAGATATATGATAGAAGAATGAGGAGAATGAGGAAATTGTCTTGAATGTGATGTGAGTGCTGGAGTTGTTTGTATTGGTCTTCCTGATTTTTTCCTGCTTTATTATTTGGTGGCTGAGATAAACTGTCATTTCCTTGTGATGTCTGACTGATGTTGGCTGGTCGCCTTGGTATGTTTTTGTACGCTAGTCCCAAGGTTCTCAGCAATTTGCCTTGTGTCAGGGCCCTGAGGGCACGCTCAGTCCTGCCTGTGCCTGTCCAGAGTCCCTCAGGGCTCCCCCCACCCTGCCCATAGCCCAGAACCCCACATCAGCAGCCCCCCAGGGCCATCAGCCTCTGCCCCAGTGATGCCACAGCAGGGCTGGTCTCCAGCTCTCTACAGTCCTGCCCTGCCCAGCTGTGGGTCCCACAGAGCCGGGCCAACCCAAGGGCCAATGTGGCAACCTTGGCTCATCCCCGAGGCCAAGGGCTGGGGCAGCCCTGGTGCTCCCCCGGCTGCTGTGCTCCTGGCTGGGGGGTGGGGTTGGCCCTGGCTGCCAGGTCCTGCCCCAGGAGGACCCCCTAAGGGAGCCCCGGTAGTCCCAGATCCCAGGAGGTGCCCTGACAGTTTGCTACTCTCTTTTAGTGACAAATCCCAGTAAATAAGTATGTAAAGAAAAACAGTAGCTGGCACGCAGTATGCAAAGTACATGTGGTAGTAGTTTTATACCTAAGTCTTATACACAAAGAAAATAAAACAGAAAAGAAATGGCTGTACGGTTTTATTCAGTAGCTCTTCTAAACAGATGTCAGGAGCTTGTATTTGATCAAAATGTACTTTCCAGAATCACATGCAGGCATGTTTTAAACAGATAGAGATGCAATAGTCTTGGCAAAACACCACTTCCTTTTACTTCATTGCCACTTAAATTGTTACACATTAATAAATCTTTGCTGCTTTAAATAAATTCTTCATTTTAAAAAAACTAACTGATTTTCGTGGAATGGCACCTATGCAGTTGAGCACAACACTCACTTCCAAATGCTTAGTATCAGATAAAAATGGGAAGTGATTAAGTCTTTAGAGAAGAAAGTATTTCTTCCCAATTTTAGCCAAAGTGCAGAATCCTTGGGTTTTTTTAATGTCTTACTTTCCTTACTATTTTATTAGCAAGTGAATGCATTTTTAAAATTTAACTCCTATAAAACTGCAGGAAAGATTTTAGGTCTAGGAAATAAATTATAAGACCCGAACTCTGTACATCTCAGTGTCAGCATTATGCCTGTATAACAGTCTTTGAGCCCAGGTAGAAATTCTGTTCCTTCAAAATTTCTACTTTAAATAATGCACAGCAAGGCTAGAAATTGTGTTTAGCTGTAGTGATTATAATTCTATGTATTGGTTCATAATACTTTGCCCTTGGATATGACACATGTTGCTATAGCCAAGTACATGACCAAGCAGCTTTCAGTGATAGTTTTGCTGCTGAAATGATTGTCTGAGGACAATGTTCCCTTAGAATGCTGGAGTAATAAGGAAATAATCAACATTTCAGAAACAGAGGATGTTCTGGACTGAAATAATGGTGAAGTTTCTATAGGGCAGCCACAATGAATATGTAGTCATACATGGCAATGACAATGACATGCGTTCTTGTAGTTGTCTAAAATCCCATAGGGATACACTTCTACTAAGATTGTATTGCAATAAATTAATGACTAGGTTTGAAACTGTCCCACCATAGGCTTCAGGGAAAATGGCAGAAAGCCTTTGAAATACACCATGGGCACAGCTAGTCTCTTACCTAAAACTCTGACCAGAAGCAGTTCTCTTTTATTTCTCCCACTGCCAGATCAGCACTTTCTCTCTTTCATGGTATTTCCACTGGGAAGATGGTAGATAACAACTAAAGATAGGGCATAATAGGTTTTTCCCATGTGCAGTTGTGGTTTGTGGACCCTGACCAACAGCCAAACACCCACCTTGCCTCTTGGTCACTCCCCTCTCACGTGGGACGGAGAGAAAAATAAAAGGAAGGCAAAAAGACATGTGCATTGTAATAATGACAGTTTTATAAAAATAGCAAAAGTCGTGTGTGCGAGCAAAGCATTCAAAAGAATTCATTCACTGCTTCCTATTGGCAGGCAGATGTCTAGCCGCTGTGAAGCAGAGCCTCAGCAAATAACAACAGTTGCTTGGGAAGACAAATGCCATGCGGAAAATTTTCAGTCTTCCAGCTTCTTTTGTTCTAACCAGTTCTTCAGCGAGACAGACAAAAATGTGCAAAATGTTGAGTATTTCCTGACCTGCTCTTTTCAGTAACACTGTGTTGTGCAAAACCAATTTTCTACTGGCATCCCTCAGGAGTTATGGGATAAGGATACTGTGTATAGCCATTCCTGTCTCATTTAAAACAGCCCTTGGCTGACCTTCCCAGGATGGCCACCGAGCTGACTTAAGCTCTTTCAGAGTATGCTTCCTCTAAAATGGAGTATGGGAGTGACAGCAGCTAGCCTATTGGTATAATCTGCCTACAAACAAAACACCTTCTTACAACAGGATTGACCAAGTTAGGTTAAAAGCATTATCTAACAGGAGAGAGCAGCCAAATGAGGGAAGTAATTACATTTCCACCTCAAATCCTTTCACACAAATACGAGGACAAGTACATTAAATCAAAGTGATTTTCAGCAAGATGGCTGACCTACAACTTCCGGGGACACTTCTACCACTTTTCAGGGACTAACACAAAAGGCAGAGAATGAAGGAAATTATTTGACATTGAGCAACAGCTTTTCTTTGCCCAGTAATACCCAAGAGCTATTGACTAGAAATGTACAGATGCAGCAAGAGAACATTAGTAGTTAAAGGACAACTTTCCTTCAGGCTCTTCTGGTCTGAAGTAGGAAAACAGTTTGCCTGTTGTGACAGTCAAAAAATAGAAAAATAATTTGTCTACTGGGTAGTAGCTTAGCAGTATCACACTGCAAGGCAGAGACGACAGAGCTTGCCAGAGTGCCACAGAAGCCCTGATGCAGGTGAATTCAAGGCTTCCTGCTGCAGCCACTTGGTGCGCTGGCACTTGGTGTCAAGACGGATGTCCAGAGCCAAACTACAAGCTTGTATGCTGACTACAGGTGTGGGAAAGGGCTTTGCAAATCTCACAGAAAATAGTTTGGGTTTGGTTTGTGTTTGGGGGATTTTTTGGTTTTGTTTTTCCCTCGGAGCACCAGACCTCAGGCTTCATCCACTCCTAATTAATCTTGGGTTTGCCAGTAGAGGGCATGAGGAGGCAAACTTTGATTCCTTCACAGTGATACTGTTCCCACTTTCCAACAGAAGGAACAGAGTGACTAAACTGCTCTTTGTGATCTCTGCAGTCTCTAACCAGGTTGCTGTTTGGGAAGGAGAAACTGGAGGTGTCCTTCCGAGTTAAGGAAATCCAAGAAGATACCCTTGGGTATACCTTTATTTCAGGGTCTTCCTGCTTCCACAGCTCTGTACCCTAGAAGATTATGAGTACAGGGAACATACTCGGCTTTGTCCCCTTGCTGTGAGAACGCATTCATTTGGAAGGAAAAGGTCATATTGTGCACCTGTCAATGATCTTATGACCACTGCCTTGTGGAAGCATGCCAAAGGTAATGTGACTCTAGAGTGCAATTTCAGCTTTCTCTTCGATGTGTTGCATGAGCATTGCCTTTATCATGACACAGTTGCTGTGATATTTAGAAATTCTCCAGGAAACTGGGACCCATCAGCTTGGTTACTTCTTAGCTGTATTGACAAATAAGTTTCCATTTGATGAACACCACACCAGATTAATTTTGTCAGAATCCAAAACCTACAGCTACTCACAGTCAGGGGAACCGTTGCCTTAAATTTAAGGGTAGCAATCTAAATGCATCTAACAGAGGAAAATCAAATTTGAGGTGTGGAGGACCTTCATGTTGGTTTTTTTTTTTTTTAAATCCATATGGTACCACCCTTAAAAAGTTTCTGACAGAGCAGCATTACATCATCAGGAACAAGAAGAGGAGGACTACAGGAACCATCCACCTTCTGAAGATGCAGAGGGTTGTCTATAGGAAATAGGTAATTACTGAAAAAATTAACAGCAGTCCCTACAGTTTTTGATCACCAAAAAGTGCTAGAAGTACCCTTTTGCCCCTATTCTTGCAGGGTTGTCTAGCAACTGTGGGGAAAGATATTTTTTAAAATGTCCCCTGGAGAATGCTAACCAGTTACTTTCTTTTACACCTGAAAATATTGTATGTGTTATGGTTTCTCACAATTAATATATTAGAAAGTTTTCTGTAAATGTCTTTTTGCAAACTTGTGGAGAACATAACCGAAGACCTAACTTTAAATCCTTTTTTCCCAAAAATAAATTAAATATGATTGTAATCAATGATTTGATTAATTCTGCTTGTAAAGTGGCAAAACTGAGGAAGTTTTTTCTAAGTATATGTACCACAGGGATCATAGTATCCTTTTTAGAGTCCAAAATGGTTTTGTCAGGGTAGAAAGGTTTGCAACATCAATCTCAACACAGAATGTGTAGTGCTTTTTATAACCCCTGAGAGATGTTCCAAACCTTAGCCCCAGACAGATTTGTCATGGGAAGACATTCCATTCTTAGAAGTGTCTGAAGATGTTATTAAGTCACTATATGGGTACCTGTTTGTTGATTTAAACATTTATCACCAAAGGCTTTTAGGCTAAGAACAGGACTTATTTTTTTTGTGCAAAACCAGCTTTCCATTTATATATTTAGAAAACCAGCACTCAGCAATAGAAACAGATGAGCTGTCCTGATATCCTTGCATTGCTATCAAGACAGGAACAAGAGTATGATGTCCCAATATCTGAACAGCTCCTGTCCCTCTTGGAGCTGTTGATCTCTTCCTCCCCAGACTGAGGAAAGCTATGCTTTGAACTCTTTTTGATGACCTGATTAAAGACATTTCTGTGTTGCCCTGAATACCTTGAAAGAGAACATCCTCTTAATGTCTTGCCAGATACACCTGCTGAAAAGCTGTCACAAATTTATTAAAAACCTGGAGAGTAAGAGGATGTCTTTCAAAAGAAAAAAGCTGCGGGTGAAACAAGCTGGAGGGTTTATTATCCTCTTCCAAGTTTTGAACTTGTCCATTTCTAGGGATTTCAGTGAAGCAGTGATAGACCACATGAAAAAAATTTACCTGGTATCTGGAAACCAGCAGAAGCAGGTAAGGGTACCACCACTACCTGGTGAAGACACTAGGGCTGACATTTCCCACTGTTTGGATGCTGAAATAAGGGACAGTCTCCAAAAAGTAGGTTTAACAGGATAGAAAAAAGCTAAGCTAGGTAACAGAGCTCTTCAACAAACCTTGGCACATATGAAGCAGAACAATCAGAAAAAGGGAGATGAAGTTTCATTCTACTGGAACAACTCAAAACAGAAATGGTAGACCATGTGAAGAAAGCTGAGTGCCCTGACCCTGTTGTTCAGGAAGTGTTGGACACTGTGCATCCCCAGTACAGGAAGAATGCATAGGTGTGCCTAGGTAAACCAGGGCAACACAAGCATATTCCTTCTTGGGACAGCCAAGGAAAATTTTATTTGGCAAAGGAGTCCAGCAACACCACTACACCAACAACTATTTATTTCCTCCTTTCCCTTTCACTGTGAGTTTCCTGAAAATCTTTTGAGCAGTAGGCTCATCAGGGTTCACTTTCTGAGGTTCTTAGGGGTAAAATATTCCCTTACTATTTTTGTGACTGTAATCTATTATGTGGTATATGTGTATCTGGTCCCCTTTCTCATGATTTCACATACCATAAATATTTATTTCATGAACTGGTTTTCATAATTTCTTCATAAGCTGGTTGATATGAAATCTCACTTTTATTCTAGACATCTTGTGCTTTCCCTTTCTGAAGGGAGAAGATGCATAATTTCTTTAATTTTAAACCAGTGCCTGTACATGGTTTTCCAAATATTGAAGGTTTCACTTCCACAGGTCTGGATCTGTCAGTTCTGTGGAAGCTGTACTTGTAAACCTTTCAACATAGCAAACAGTCTTACATGATGTAAAATATATCCACATCTGAGTCTTTAGTGTCTTGTGAAAAGACTTTGTGATAGTAGGCTTTCACTATAGTATTTGTAACAAACTGGTGAATAGTATCCTGCTTTATCTTTTTTTAAATCTGGTTTAGAAATTATTTTTCCCAGTTAGTCTGTAATTTCTGAGGCATATGCGCCTACTAAAATTGTTTTTAAAAGCCATGGCTTTTTCTGAACTCATCTTGCCTTTTAAAAGCACAGTCCAGGAATACTTGGATATTATGTCTATCAGAATTAAGATGTGCATAACACTGTCATTCAGTTTGGAAAACTGATGTTTATGCACCAAATGTACCTGCCTTTGAATGTCCAGATATATCACAATCACCTTATTGTTCTCAAAGTTATTTTTCAGTGAATTGTGTAAACTGTAAGCATCCTAGTCTGAAAGCCATGGTGCCACTTTGCTTCTGCTGATATCAACTGTTCGCTTCTTAGATTCTTCGGAAATTGGATTTCCACCAACAAACCTTTCCACCTCCAAGGAACATAGCAAAAGTCTTTTAGTAGGTACTCTGGCAAAGACATGTCTAGTAACTCACTACTAAAACATGCATGTAAAAACATCAAACACAAGGTGATGAAACAACTGTGGTCAAAGAGGCTTTATTAATCAGGGACCAGAAAAGGTTGATATGTTTGATGTCTTCAGCCTTTTTTCTTCCTTTTTTTTAAATGTTGCTGTCTTTTTTTGATACTTATGCCATCTTTAAAAAAAGAGGATGGAAACAGAAATTAAAACGGGGGTTGACCACAAGCACATATTCCTGGGAATTACTCTTTTTATTCTGGATTTCAATTTCTGCATGTATATTGAAGCAGAGGAAAATCTGAGGGACCTCAGGGCACCACCAGTCCTTTCCCTTCCAAATGAATGTGTTCTCACAGCAAGGGGACAAAGCCAAGTATGTTCCCTGTACTCATAATCTTCTAGGGTACAGAGCTGTGGAAGCAGGAAGACCCTGAAATAAAGGTATACCCAAGGGTATCTTCTTGGATTTCCTTAACTCGGAAGGACACCTCCAGTTTCTCCTTCCCAAACAGCAACCTGGTTAGAGACTGCAGAGATCACAAAGAGCAGTTTAGTCACTCTGTTCCTTCTGTTGGAAAGTGGGAACAGTATCACTGTGAAGGAATCAAAGTTTGCCTCCTCATGCCCTCTACTGGCAAACCCAAGATTAATTAGGAGTGGATGAAGCCTGAGGTCTGGTGCTCCGAGGGAAAAACAAAACCAAAAAATCCCCCAAACACAAACCAAACCCAAACTATTTTCTGTGAGATTTGCAAAGCCCTTTCCCACACCTGTAGTCAGCATACAAGCTTGTAGTTTGGCTCTGGACATCCGTCTTGACACCAAGTGCCAGCGCACCAAGTGGCTGCAGCAGGAAGCCTTGAATTCACCTGCATCAGGGCTTCTGTGGCACTCTGGCAAGCTCTGTCGTCTCTGCCTTGCAGTGTGATACTGCTAAGCTACTACCCAGTAGACAAATTATTTTTCTATTTTTTGACTGTCACAACAGGCAAACTGTTTTCCTACTTCAGACCAGAAGAGCCTGAAGGAAAGTTGTCCTTTAACTACTAATGTTCTCTTGCTGCATCTGTACATTTCTAGTCAATAGCTCTTGGGTATTACTGGGCAAAGAAAAGCTGTTGCTCAATGTCAAATAATTTCCTTCATTCTCTGCCTTTTGTGTTAGTCCCTGAAAAGTGGTAGAAGTGTCCCCGGAAGTTGTAGGTCAGCCATCTTGCTGAAAATCACTTTGATTTAATGTACTTGTCCTCGTATTTGTGTGAAAGGATTTGAGGTGGAAATGTAATTACTTCCCTCATTTGGCTGCTCTCTCCTGTTAGATAATGCTTTTAACCTAACTTGGTCAATCCTGTTGTAAGAAGGTGTTTTGTTTGTAGGCAGATTATACCAATAGGCTAGCTGCTGTCACTCCCATACTCCATTTTAGAGGAAGCATACTCTGAAAGAGCTTAAGTCAGCTCGGTGGCCATCCTGGGAAGGTCAGCCAAGGGCTGTTTTAAATGAGACAGGAATGGCTATACACAGTATCCTTATCCCATAACTCCTGAGGGATGCCAGTAGAAAATTGGTTTTGCACAACACAGTGTTACTGAAAAGAGCAGGTCAGGAAATACTCAACATTTTGCACATTTTTGTCTGTCTCGCTGAAGAACTGGTTAGAACAAAAGAAGCTGGAAGACTGAAAATTTTCCGCATGGCATTTGTCTTCCCAAGCAACTGTTGTTATTTGCTGAGGCTCTGCTTCACAGCGGCTAGACATCTGCCTGCCAATAGGAAGCAGTGAATGAATTCTTTTGAATGCTTTGCTCGCACACACGACTTTTGCTATTTTTATAAAACTGTCATTATTACAATGCACATGTCTTTTTGCCTTCCTTTTATTTTTCTCTCCGTCCCACGTGAGAGGGGAGTGACCAAGAGGCAAGGTGGGTGTTTGGCTGTTGGTCAGGGTCCACAAACCACAACTGCACATGGGAAAAACCTATTATGCCCTATCTTTAGTTGTTATCTACCATCTTCCCAGTGGAAATACCATGAAAGAGAGAAAGTGCTGATCTGGCAGTGGGAGAAATAGAAAAGAACTGCTTCTGGTCAGAGTTTTAGGTAAGAGACTAGCTGTGCCCATGGTGTATTTCAAAGGCTTTCTGCCATTTTCCCTGAAGCCTATGGTGAAATGTGTTCAAATATGAACAGTATAATACCTCACTCTTTAATATAATAACCCACACATGTACGTATTTGTTTTCAGTTTGGATGCCACTGCCTGAATAATCTTGTCTCATTGATTTTTTTTGTTACAGGGCCTCTGATCCATGTTGGTCCACTGATGGCTGGGGATTGCATTATTAAAGCACCTTCCATGCTTCTAAATTGGATTTCAAGGAAAATAGGGTAACCTGTTAAAGATGGTTATCAATAGAAGCAATGAACATTTACTGGACTGCTCTGCAGAGATTTTGATATTCTGATGTGAGCAGATTTTGTACAATATCCATATTTTCATTGTTTCAGCAAAAAGAAATTATGAGATGCATTTTGTGTCGTACCACATGGTTTTAATTTATGCTTTTATTCTGATTACTCATCATTCTATGTATCGATTTACATCACTAGGCTGTGTGTTTGTCACATCCAGGGATGTGATCCCATCCCTATGGAATTCTAGATAACAACTAAGATGCATGTCACTGTCTTTGCCTCTGCTATAACATGTGAGGCCACATGTTCAAAATGGCTGGCATATAGAAATGTCTCTGTATTCAGAATAAGATGCCAGTCAGGACAGTGACATTTTTCATATATTCATCTTGCAGATTTGCAGTAGAGATATATTGGGGAAAATATAAATGATTTGAGGAGTAACTTATGGAGACATCATAGAGATGACATATGAGCCTCAGACTTAATCTTTTGCTCTTCTTCATTTGTATGTCAGTGATGCTAAAAACAATGCTATACTGTTGATGATAAAATATAAATATAGGTCTTAATTAACAGAAGTCTGATAATTAATAAATTAAAATTTCTGTCCCGGAGCCTTTTGCTATTAATCATGATTTGTTTGGGGATATAAGCAAAACATAGTTAATGATTCCAAGCAGACTGAGATTATGATTAAATTGTAGCCTTTTTTTTCCTGGATCCAATTAACATAGTTTCCCATTTGGTAAGCTCATAGTTAATTTCTTCTGAAGCCTTGAACTTACTAAGCTTAGCTGTTTGGGTTGGGTGGGAATTAGCAGGTTTCTGCATCATTCCAGGAAACAGGACTGATGATCAGGCAGTGCCATAATAGTCTTATTCTCTCATTGCAAAGTTTTATCTTGTTTTTCTTTGGGAGAGGGTTCTATTCTCAGCCCTTATTCAGAGTCATGACAAAAAGATACAGCCCTGCTCAGAAAACAATTTGGAAGACAGAGAGTAAAATACAAGACACAGGATTTAACTCCTTTCTGCCGTTACCTCCCTTTTCATGTTGTGATATTTTATACAGAAGATAGTCTAAAATGTGTTATTGCCAAACAACAACAAAACTCCAGATAAATTTCAAAATCTCTGTGTCTTCATTACAAAAACTGCCATGAATTATGCAGTTCAGCTTCCTGTATTTAGGGAAACTTCAGGGTCCAACACAGGCCACTTGCAAAGAATGAACCTCATCCTGAGAAGAACACCTTCCCCATCATGTTATCTCTCCTCCTGTATCAGACAGAAAGGTTAGTCCCACATTCAATAGCCACAGGATTTGAATTTAGAAGACTCCCTGCTCCGATAAATTGAGATTTTAACTTGAAGTAAAAAGCAGGAACAAATTCATTGAGCTTAGTTGTTATGGAGGGCTATGGTAAGAATGATGATTTCTCAAATGCCGTTGTTCTGAAGGCTTTAAATTCAATTGTTAGAACCTTGACTTGAATTTATTAGCTTACTAGGCAAACAGTGCTAGGCTTGAACTGAGAACAAGCCTATAAAGAGTAAATGTACAGGAGAAAACAAAATCTTGAGTGAGTATAGAACATGCCTGGTTACAAAAGCAACATGCATTTGTAATGTTGGAGTAAAACAAAACATTAAGTAATAGCTGGTCGTAAAGCTAGACTTTTCTGGTGAAAATAGTCACTCTGTATACTTTGATAATGTGGTGTCCTGGTTTCGGCTGGGATAGAGTTAATTTTCTTCCTAGCAGCAGGCATAGTGCTGTGTTTTCGATTTAGTAGGAGAAGAATGTTGATAACATGCTGATGTTTTTAGTTGTTGCTGAGTACTGCTTATGCTAGTCAAGGACTTTTTCAGCTTCCCATGCTCTGCCAGGTGCATAAGAAACTGGGAGGGGGCACAGCCAGAAGAGTTGATCCAAACTGACCAAAGGGCTATTCCATACCATATGACGTCATGCTCAGTATATAAACTGGGGGGGGTTGGCTGGGGAGCAGCGATCGCTGCTCGGGAACTGTCTGGGTATCGGTCGGCGGGTGGTGAGCAATTGCATTGTGCATCACTTGCTTCGTGTATCATTATTATTATTATCATTATTATACTGTTACTATTAGCATTACTATTTTACTTTATTTCAATTATTAAACTGTTCTTATCTCAACCCAGGAGTGTTTCTCACTGTTACTCCTCCGATTCTCTCCCCCATCCCATCGTGGTAGGGGGAGTGAGCGAGCGGCTGCGTGGTGCTTAGTTGCTGGCTGGGGCTAAACTATGACATGTGGATACAATACAGTGCTGAATAAAAACATGCAAACTGGATTTTTAAGGCAGTCTTACATAACAAGCAAGTTAAGGAAGAGATCTGAAGGAGGGTGTAAGCCACTTCACTCCTTCCAACAGGATACTACAACTGCCAGTCACGGACTCCCTGATTATAACATCTAAGCAGTAATATCTGATAGTCAGTCTAACTGCTGGGAATCATAGAATCATAGAATTGTTTAGGTTGGAGAAGATCCTTGATGAATAAATACTGTGGAGAAGAAGATTCCTTCTTTACTGCTGGTATCTGAATTGATGTATCCATATATTTCTCCTTGGTGGCTTCATATACATTTAAACTCAAAGACTTCTAGGAAGATAAAGTGTTGATGAGGTGGGTACTGTAACCATCTTTTGACTTCTCTCTTCCTTGAATAAACTGAGACACAAACCAGCAGAAGCTTGAGAAATGCATGAGAGAGATTTAGATTTGTAAAAATGTACTACCAAGAGAAAAATAAAAAAGCTACACAAATTCCAAATGGATATGATCTAGACCTCTTAACTAAATTCTACTAAGCTTCATAGATTTTTTTTCCTACAATTGTCCTATAATTATATAAACACACATACGTATATCCATACTGATAAAAAAAAAAATATTATTATGGTTTACTATCTAAAGAACAAGAAGTTTATAACTAGGGCTGTCTATCTTTAATAGGCCACAATTTCTAGATAACTTTATTTAAAAAAAAACTATTTAACTGATATATTATTGCTACTGTAAGTTTAATAAAAGGCAAAAGTCAAGAGTAAACTTTTCTATAAAAAGTGTGTTGCATAACCACTCCTGGACAGTGTGTTTTTTAAAAAAAAGAAAACCATAATTTAGTGGCATCTTTGCAAAGGGTAGTGCTGGCATAGGAAAACAAATTTCTCAAACAGGATGACAGTTGCTGTCCAGGAGGTGACAGGAATCTTCATTGCAAGGATCCTTGCGACAGCACCTTTTGCTGGATCAAGTGATACTCCCTAAACTGTTGTTTTACTGAATTCTTATATCCAGCTGGGCTCTGGTACTCTGTAAAGGCCCATCATTTGCATGATCCACTGTTATTGTTTATCTTAAAAGACATACAAAACATCTTTTAATTATCTTAACTATGTACAAAATAACTGCCAGGACCTGAGGGCACAACAGACCTTAAGTGCCTTGACCAACCTTACCTGAGAACCACACCCACACCTTCTGCCCCCAGAGCCCCTGGGCACCCACTCTTTGAAGGAAGCCGTAGGTGTGCTTGTTCTCTTCCTCATCTCCAGACCTATCTCCTGAACAGACCTTGGACCCATGCTTAACCTTGTCTCCAGCCGCACCTCTGGTCCCATCTCCTGCTGCTCCTGAAAGGACTCCCTGGATGGACTCTGGACCTGACAGATAACTGCTTGCCTGGACTCTTGGCAGATCCTGTTAGCAGCCCCTGCTCCTGCCAGCCCTGTTGGTGCCCTGAGGGACTGCACTCTGGCCAGTAAGGCTGTGGTCATGCCTCATTCCCCATCTTGGAGCAGCCCTGCTTTTGCTAATCCCTGGCAGGGATGTCCCGCATGGCCATTTCTGCGTCTGTAGGAACAGTTTCTACCGACCACTGCATCCTACCTGCCCACAGTTTGTCCAGCTCTGCTGCAGAAAGCACCCCTTCCCAGCATGACAACTTGAAAAATACAAAAGGGGCTGGATGCAGCAGGAGCTGCCTGGGGGAATTTCTAAAACTGGCTGAAATTCCCACCTGGAGTGCTCCAGTAAGTATTAGTCCAATAATTTGTTGTGGAGGCAGATAGGAGCCCATTGTCTCTAAGCAGAGAATAGCTGGGGAGTTCCTGGTCTACCCAGGGAATTAATGAATTGAGTGCACTGGGTCTGCATAGAGGCACAATGCCGCCGTGATACCCACCTGCACCACAATTATAACTATAAAACAAACATGAATTTTATGCTTATATCTCACTAATTTCATAGATCTTGCCACATATATTAAGACTAACCTGATTCAAGTTAGGAAATGTGTAAATAGTGCATTTTAAAGGTCCTGTATGACCAGCAGTTCTCATAAATGACAGAATATTTAATTCACATAGAAAAAGTCATTTACACAAGATTGTTAGAGTCTTTCAGATGATAAAAAAGTAAAATGTGTAGTTTAAGTAAGGTATCCACAGTTTAGTAAACCTTTCCCTGATTCTTTCTTAGCAATAGTATTGTTTTGCATATTTCTGACAAAGTACAAAACCAAGAAATGCTTATTTCTGATAAAATGAAGCAGTTTAAGTCAAGTAAATATTATTATTATTATAGTCTGTAAGGACTGGCCTTATTTTCTTTTACAAATTGTTTACTTACAAAAAAGATGGAAGGTTTTTGAGAGCCGAATGAAAAGCAAGATTTTTTTAAAGATACGTATTTTTAGTACCTTATAAATGACTACGTGTTTTACTCAAGTGTGTCAACAGTATGGTAAGCCACCTACTGTGGCTGACTACATCCATTTCTTCCTAAAGTTATTTTCAGAGATACTTTACCCAACATAGACAACAAAACCATGTTCAAGCTACTTGGTAACAATAGACTAGGGCCTTGGGTCTCATTGAGTTAATCAAGCATAGCACCCGAAAGATGGGGTAGTACATATAGCTTAATGACACATTTCATCTGATTTTAGGGATAGGCTGGGCCCAGGTCCCTGTGTATGTATAGGTTAGTCAATGTACCTAGAGAACAACTTGTATTTTTGTCATCTACAAAAGAACTATGCATCATGCAAGATGATTCAGACATATACAAGTCCTTTAATGCACCCCTTAATCTGAGAAATGATGTAGACTAAACTGCGAGCTAATAGATACATTCAGTTCTAGTATTTGAATGGTTACTGATAGCTGTGAAGCACTGAAGGAATTATTGGTAACACATTGGAATTATATTTTTTACATGCTGGAGTCTGGTACCGGTGACACAGGTCAGCTGTGAAAGTAGGGTCTCTTTGAGGATTATAATTTTAGATGGATTGTACGGTGGTTTTAAGTCAGCTTCCTCCCTTTCTCCAACTTTGCAATTGGTGAATGGACCATGGCTATTTGAAATAGAGCAAGGAGGAAGCATCTATGTAAAATTAATCTCTGGTGGCTGTTTTTGCTTCTTGAAACTGTTGAGAGGACAATCTGAGGAGTATGAACTCTTTTTATAGGAAGATATATAGCAGAACAGATTCACAACACCTAGTTTCAGACTTCTATGTATGGACTGGTCATTTTATGGTCCCTTTAATGTCAACAAAAAGAAAAAAAAATGCACCATACAGATTAGGATGGTTAATTATGCCATGAACCTTAAGGTTCACGCTCTTGAACAGTTTATTATTCATCATTGAACATAAATGAAACTAGAAAGACTAGCTTAAGTGTAGACATATATGTCACAGACAGCTACATATGATTACCTGTTACATAGCACTCCCACAGAAGTGCAAAGATGAGCACTGCATACAACTTTGTACACAAAACCAAAGACATCTTCCACAGTTTTGTAGCAGAAATATAACAAAATTTGTCTTCTGAGAGGATCTTGGAAGTCTGTCAGATTCTTCAGAAAAACAGCTTGGATTTTGTGAAAATGAAACATGCGGAGTTTAAAGTGTCCAAAAATGAGGCTAGAGCATTATGAAGCTGTGTCGGTAACTGTTGGTGAGATTGCGGTAATTTCTAAGTGCTACCTAAATGTCTTTGGCATGATGATAGGACCTTCCTTAAACAACAGTGGAAATTTTTACATGTGGACAAGTACAATATAATTTAAAATCCACAAGCCTCTGGTGTTATCTCCATAACTTTGACTGACAAAAATATAATTCAAGTGCTAGGGAAATCTTTGCTTCCCACACTTTGCTCCTGTCATATGTGTGTTTGTCAGTGTATGTATATTTGTGTGTATAGACTGAAAATTTTGGTCATATGCAAATCAGTGACAGTTTTGTTACTGACTTGTGTGGAATAATTGCTGGAGGAGACTTAGAAATTAAACTTATATTCACATTTTTAAGAAAGGTACAGCACTGAAGAAGCTTCCAGGGTGGAGTGCAGCTGGCATGCAAGGAATCCATTCCATGGAAAGTTCTCTAGGCCTGCAACTGTAGATGTCACCAACACTAGGGGAACTTGGTCTACTGGCTCTAAGAGGAACTGTCCAGAGGGTGGAGCGGTGTGGAGACACCGTGGCCAAGCTCTGTGATGATATGGGAACTCGAAGGTACCACGGAACCAATAAGCTGCATATTTGTTACCCTGGGCCAACAGTCGGTCATGATTTTGACAAAATGCTGTCCTTTTGGCAAACTTTGCTCATTATAATATCATTATAACACCAAAACATACCTCCATCCCAAAAGCTACCCACCTCTAAGGTGCGACCACCCGTCACTGAGCTTGCGCTTTCAATTTTCCTAGTCTATACCTTTAAAAAACGGCACGAGAAAACTTTATACCAATCATAACAAAGGTATGTATGACTAGAGTCACTCAAGCTCCACCTGAAACGTAAAAAATGGTATAAAATAACTTAAGAGAGAGAGAATATTAGGGAAGATACCATCACGTACCACTGACTTCTGGGATCAGTTGATGGGCTGAGCCTCTCTTCCCCCGCATTGGGACGCCTTTGGGTAAGATTCGAACACTTGGTTATACCAAGTGCCTCCCCCGGCAGCTCAGAATCCTCTAAATAGAGTAGCTTTATATTTTTTAATGCATTTGTAGCCAGGCTGTGTTACTCATACTTTTGGTATTTGCACGTGCTTTGCAGACAGTGAATTTATCACGGGTAATCTGAAAGAACCTGTGTATCTGTTGCTTTAATAAACCATACTATTCATGAATCTAGCCATGATAGTTCTCATTGAATGCGACCAGGTGCTTTAAGTGTGGCCGTGGTAGTTCACGGAACATGACTAGACAGAAGGTGCCTCACGTTATTTGTGCATCCATAATCGTGATAGTTCAGTACACTGAAGGCGACGGGACTTATAACAACGAATTGGGCATCTGCCAAATTACTTTAAACTCTTAACGCAACAACTTGTCATGCACTTAATGTGGCAATGATTTCATCTTTTGCAAAACAGAACTCTGGGGCAATTTTCCATCAGTTTTCCTTCTCCATTCTTCTTCCTGCCTTCTAATCTAATCTAATCTAATCTAATCTAATCTAATCTAATCTAATCTTTCTGCTACTCATAGGAATGTAGGTAACAAGTCAGAAGAGAGAAGAAAAAGCTCTTCTTCCATGGCTTTGTTTTGATCAATTTGTATATGAGATTTTCTATAACGTTTATTTCTGTTAACAAGTTACAACAGGAACAAAACTACAGGTATAAATAACTTGCTTTCCACAGTCTTATTTATTTTAATCAGCTCAGGATTTTTCTAATGTACTCTGCTGAAATGGGATAGGGCACAAATGTAAGTTTTGTTAACAAGTGAGAAAATCATGTCTGTAGCAATGCATTTAGGCAAAGGTCTTTCTTAAAAGAAATGGGCATCTTATTGTGGAAAATGTTTTTAAATAAATGGAATTACATTGTCTTAAAATCACAGATAACCTGTTTCTAAAAAAACATGCTGTGATAGTTCATCATATTACACTCATGGATAAATAAAAAGCTAAGAAGACTAACAAAATACCTACCAATTTAGATGTTGTTTAAAATTGTGTGTTATTTATACTTTTAGAACTGTGTTGACAGTGCTGAAACAACGGTGGGAGAGACAGTTCACTAAGGGGATCTCTCTAAGGAGATGTCAAGTGGAGACAAGTACACTACAGTTTTGCAGGCTGTCACTTTATTTCTGCCAACAAGAGACTTTTTAAGTGAGAAGGCGGCAGTGACAGATATATAAGCCTAATGGGTGAGAAGGTGAAGGGGACACGTGCGTCTTTTTGTGGCTCTGCGTATTGAAAATACCAACTCTAAAAGTGCATGCAGGATGATATAGTCTCAGAATACCATACTAGATTTTCTTAAATGAACCTTCTACAGGTTTACATCTGCAACAGTATAAATGTCTGTGTTTTCTCCTTATGGAAATGTGCGTAAATAGATAATGTCTAATCATAGAATCATAGAATCATAGAATCATAGAATCATCTAGGTTGGAAAAGACCTTTAAGATCATCCAGTCCAACCATTAACCTACACTACCAAGCCCACTCTAGACTAATCAAGGGTAGACCAGACTAAACCATATCCCGAAGTGCCACATCTACCCGTTTTTTAAACGCCTCCAGGGATGGTGACTCCACCACCTCTCTGGGCAGCCTGTTCCAATGCCTGACCACCCTTTCCGTAAAGAAATTTTTCCTAATTTCCAGTCTAAACCTCCCCTGGCGCAGCTTAAGCCCATTTCCTCTTGTCCTATCGCTAGCTACTTGGGAGAAGAGACCAACACCCACCTCACTACAACTTCCTTTCAGGTAGTTGTAGAGAGCAAAAAGGTCTCCCCTCAGCCTCCTCTTTTCCAGGCTAAACAACCCCAGTTCCCTCAGCCGCTCCTCATAAGACTTGTTCTCCAGACCCTTCACCAGCTTCGTTGCCCGCCTCTGAACACGCTCCAGCACCTCAATGTCTTTCTTGTAGTGAGGGGCCCAAAACTGGACACAGTATTCGAGGTGCGGCCTCACCAGCGCCGAGTACAGGGGAACAATCACCTCCCTGCTCCTGCTGGCCACAGCATTCCTGATACAAGCCAGGATGCTGTTGGCCTTCTTGGCCACATGGGCACACTGCTGGCTCATGTTCAGCCGGCTATCTACTAACACCCCCAGGTCCTTTTCGGCCAGGCAGCTTTCCAGCCACTCCTCCCCAAGCCTGTAGCGTTGCAGGGGGTTGTTGTGACCGAAGTGCAGGACCCGGCACTTGGCCTTGTTGAACCTCATACAGTTGGCCACGGCCCATCGATCCAGTCTGTCCAGGTCCCTCTGCAGGGCCATCCTACCCTCGAGCAGATCGACACTCCCACCCAATTTGGTGTCGTCTGCAAACTTACTGAGGGTGCACTCGATCCCCTCATCCAGATCATTGATAAAGATATTGAACAAGACTGGCCCTAAAACAGAGCCCTGGGGAACACCGCTCGTGACCGGCCGCCAACTGGACTTAACACCATTTATCACTACTCTCTGGGCTCGGCCACCCAACCAGTTCTTTACCCAGCGAAGAGTATGCCTGTCTAAGCCGTGAGCTGCCAGCTTCCCGAGGAGGATATTATGCGAGACGGTGTCAAAAGCTTTGCTAAAGTCCAGGTAGATGACATCCACAGCCTTTCCATCATCTACCAGGCGGGTCACCAGGTCATAGAAGGAGATCAGGTTGGTCAAGCAGGACCTGCCTTTTGTGAACCCATGCTGGCTGGGCCTGATCCCCTGGTTGACCTGTACTTGCCTGTGGAGTTCGCTCAAGATGAACCTCTCCATAATCTTCCCCGGCACCGAGGTCAGGCTGACAGGCCTGTAGTTCCCCGGGTCCTCCTTCCGGCCCTTCTTGTAGATGGGCGTCACATTGGCAAGCCTCCAGTCATCAGGGACCTCCCCTGTTAACCAGGACTGTTGATAGATGATGGATAATCATCTAATATGGTCATCTAATATGGTTATGGTTGCCTAATATGGCAACCAAAACCATATCTCCTTTGTTTGAATCTTTTGGGTATCCCAAATAGAATTTAGTAGATTTCCCTTACCACCAAAATCAATAACTGGTTGAGTTAATGCTTGTATGCAATATGCAATAGTGGTGTAATACTTAGTCCTATTTTCAATAGAGAAAGGAACTACAGAGGACTTTATGGCTCATTTACTTTCTCTTTGCTGGAAATGTAATAAGAATCTCCAGTGAAATGAAAAAAAAAAATCCACAATCATTGTATATCCTTCTCATTTTTTATTTTAAATTAAGAAATTGTGTGTTTCAATTCATAGCAATAGTTTTCAAACACAGTAATTCAATAATGTTAATTTTCTGTGAGTACATTTAAGAAAAAAGGGAAAATCATGTTCAGGAACAGGGTTTAATGACTTAATATCCAAATTAGGTGTCTGTTCAATGGACCTAATAGAATAGCCTCAAAATGCACTCCAATAGTATTAGAATATAATTGGTCTGTAACAGGGCATTTTTCATCACGTCAGAAAACTTCCTTCTTCAACAAAATTTCAATGCTTCATTTTGTTGTCTTTCACACTCCTCCAATCTCCTAGTGTGCAAGGGCTATCATGTCAGACTTATGCATACAGAAGGTTACTTAGCATGACCAGGAAGATGTGTTTTGTTTTTTTTTCAAGAGGCAAGCAATTTACGACTTAGCATTTCTGAACTTTAACCATGCGTCCTGGAGTCCTCATAAAATCCTGTCATAGCATGCTCTGCTAGACAGATAATGTTAACACAGATCCTTCCTTCTCATGTCAAAAATTCTAGAAGGAAAGTGCAGAGCAGTGAAAATACAGCCCTATCAGGAGGAGGGCAGGACATCATTATTAATTCGTTTTAGCTTTATCCCAAACGACTGGCTTACACCCCTTGCAAAGATCAGCACAGATCTAGCACTTATATAAGAAGCTCTTGCAAAGTACAGCAAGGAAAATGAGTTCCCCTTTAGCATCAAGAGGAATACAGTCTGATGGGTATGCAGGTAATAAATAGTTCTCCAGGTTTGTTGTTTCCCTTCCTCTCCCCAGTTTTGTGATTTCTGCACATGGATTATACAGATTTGTCTCAAAGTATACTGCTGTTTTTATTCCTGATTTTAGGGCTAATATGTCAGTATTTATTCTACTTCTATTACATGCTTATCTTCACTTTTGTGGAAGGATTACTCTAGATTTTGGTAAAACAGCTCCTAATTTTTTAAGCGATGTACAGCCATGTAAATTAGTAAGATACTGAGTCCCTGCCCTGAATTAATTATCAGAGTAGAGTGCTAATTATGTGGAATATATAGGATACGAGGGAAAGCAGGAGTAAAGGCCAGAATTTTCGAGATTTTGTATATGTGGTGGCTTGGCCCTGGCTGGATGCCAGGTGCCCACCAAAGCCACTCTATCACTCCCCTTCCCAACTGCACAGGGGAGAGAAAAATAACGAAAAATCTTGTGGATCGAGATAAGGCCAGGGAGAGATCACTCAGCAATTATGGTCACAGTCAAAACAGACCTGACTTGGGGAAAATCAGTTTAAATTATTGCTAATCAAAACTGAGTAGGGTAATGAGAAATAAAACCAAATCTTAAAACACCTTCCCCCCACCCCTCCTTTCTTCCTGGGCTCGACTTCAGACACAATTTTCTCTACATCCTCCCCACGAGTGGCGCAGGGAGATGGGGAATGGGGGTTGGGGTCAGATGTCATCTCTGCTGCTCCTTCCTCCTCAGGGGAGGACTCCTCACACTCTTCCCCTCCTCCAGCATGGGGTCCCTCCCATGGGAGACAGTCCTCCACAAACTTTTCCAACATGGGTCCTTCCCACGGGCTGCAGTTCTTCACAAACTGCTCCAGCGTGGGTCCCTTCCATGGGGTGCAGTCCTTCAGAAGCAGACTGCTCCAGCATGGGTTGCCCATGGGGTCACAAGCCCTGCCAGCAAACCTGCTCCAGCCTGGGCTCCTCCCTCTCCATGGGCCCACAGGTCCTGCCAGGAGCTTGCTCCAGCCTGGGCTTCCCATGGGGTCACAGCCTCCTTCGGGCACATCCCTCTGCTCCGGTGTGGGGTCCTCCCTGGGTGCAGGTGGACCTCTGCTCCACCATGGACCTCCATGGGCTGCAGGGGCACAGCTGCCGCACCATGGTCTTCACCACAGGCTGCAGGAGAATCTCTGCTCCAGTGCCTGGAGCACCTCCTGCCCCTCCTTCTTCACTGACCTGGTGTCTGCAGAGTCGTTCCTCTCATGTATTCTCACTCCACTCTTTTGGCTGTTCTTTCACAGCTGGTCTTTCCCCCCTTAAATATGTTATAACAGAGGCACTACCAGCGCTGCTCATCGGCTCCGCCTTGGCAAGTCTGTCTTGGTGCTGGCTGGCATTGGCTCTATTGGACATAAGGAAAGCTTCCAGCAGCTTCTCACAGAAGCTACCCCTGTAGCCCCCCCGCTACAGAAACCTTTCCACGCAAACCCATTACAGTATATATCTGCAATTTGCAATCCTAGTTTTAAGTTAGGCAACTGAAAGCTCAAAATCATTTTGGCTATTATGACCAGAGTACTCAAACATACAAATAGACCATACTGCTTATCTTCTTTGCCTTTATAGTTCAAACATCTTGTCTTTCCATATTTTACATTTGAATTTTATTTCTCAGTGAGATTTGCATGAAATTATCATAGAACCATAGAATCATAGAATGCTTTGGGTTGGAAGGGACCTTTAGAGATTCTTTTGCTGTGGGAACTACAAGTTTATGTTAAAACAATACAAGTCTATATAACAGAGGGAAGAGACCACCCGTTTTAAATTAACAAATACAAATGCTTAAGATAGAAAAGAACATAAGTCACGGATGAATGGATGGATGGATGGATAGATAGATAGATAGATAGATAGATAGATAAATATAAATCTCCCTTAGAGAGCTCTGTCTGGTTTTATTAGGAATGTTTTAAAGAGCTGTGTACCAGGTTTATGTGGCAAGGTTTTGCTAACAGGATGGCTGCAGGGTTAACTTCTGTGAGAAGACACAAGGAGCTGCCACCTTGTTGGACAGAGTCATTTCCAGCTGGCTCCAAGATGGACCCGCCACTGGCCAAAACTGAGCCAATCAGCAATATTGGTAGCACCTCTGTGATAACATATTTAAGAAAGGGTAAAAAACAGCAGCTGGGAGAGACAAATGAGAATATGAGAGTAACAGTCCTGTAGACACCAACGTTGGTGAAGAAGGGGGGTGGGGGGAGTGGGGGTGTTTCAGCACTGGAGCAGAGATTCTCCTGCAGCCCATGGTTGAAGGTCCATGGTGGAGCAGATATCCACCCTGTAGCCTGTGGAGGACCCCATGCTGCAGCAAGTGGATGTACCCTGAAGGAAGCTGGAGCCCATATCGGAGCAGGCTCCTAGCAGGAACTGTGGCTTGTGGAGAGGAGCCCATGCAGGAGCAGGTTTTCTGGCAGGAACTGTCGCCTGTGGGGGACCCAGGCTGGAACAGTCTGTTCCTGGAGGACCGTACCCCATGGAGAGGATGCATGATGTAACATTTCTAGAAGAATTGCAGCCTGTGGGAAGGACACACATTGGAGCACTTAATGAAGAGCTGTATCCTGTGGGTGGGACTCCACGCTGCAGCAAGGGAGCGGTGTGAGGAGAAGGGAATGGCAGAGATGCAGCGTTATGAACTGACCACAACCCCCATTCCCTGTTCCCCTGCACTGCTTGGGGAGGGAGGAGGCAGAAGAGTGAGGAGTGAAGTTGACCCTGGGAAGAAGAGAAGGGCAGGGGGAAGGTGGTTTTTAATTTTGTTCTTATTTTTCACTATCCTACTCTATTATTAATTAGCAGTAAATTAAATTATTTTCCCCGGGTCAAGTCTGTTTTGCCTGTGATGGCAATTGGTATATAATCTCCCTGTCCTTATCTTGACCCATGAGCTTTACATTGTATTTTCTCCTCCTTGTTGATGGAGCAGGAGTGGTAGAGCGGCTTGGTGGGCATCTGATGGCCAGCCAAGGTCAACCCACAACAAGGTGTTAGATATCCCAAAGAAAGGCTTTCTATAAAGTGAAGAATTGGAGTCTGTCTATAGAATTAGATAATATTGAGTTTTATTAAAATAGCCAAAACTAAGGATTATTTTTGGGCCACTATTTTAAGCAGATATGGGCAACTTCATTGTTACAGATGTTTAGTTAGCTATCACGAAGAATGTGCAACCGTATTCAGATCTTACTAGATTTTTTATGGTGAGTGGAATTGTCAAAATGCACTAAGTAATCTGCTCATGGTTAAAATGCTAATTTTATTACCATTTCTTGAGTGCATCCCTTAAAATATGAGACTACATGCCCTATATAGTCTGGGATGAACACGGATAGTTGTTGAATTCCTAGCCTGAACTGAAGAGCACAGTTTACCCTGTTTGTCATGAAGTCAGATCAGGTTTAAGTTCTGCATTTCTCCCCTGTGACTAGGGGAGTTACAGGGAGACTGTATACAGGAATCTGTGACTAGCTGTATACAAAGGCAACAGGTCCTTATTTAAACGGAGTTACATAAAGCACCAGGCAAAACAGATTAAGTGCATTTATCTTACTCAAAGTATTGTCATGCTTATTGTTTTCTGAAAGGACTAGCTTCTTGAGAGACAATGGGTGTATTTTTGTGTTCACTACAAAGAGTTAATTTTGTTATATTTTCAAGCTTGTTTTTATTTTCTGTATGTTAGTGGGTTTCGGCCCTTAAAGCACATATCAATCCACAGTCCTTATAGCCTATTCTTGCTGACTTTTTAGTGTCACATATTGATACTTAGCTCCTCCATCCTGTTGGGGACCCAGGCTGACACCTAGAAAACAATTCAGAAAGAATATTATCTCTTTCTTGCTGCATAGAGAAATTATCTCAATAACCAAGATGACAACATGCATGTCAGCTATGACAGGGCAGCTCAATTATAAATTACAAATTATAAATACGTATGTTGTAGCACAAATTTATGCATCTGTAAGAAAGAGAGCATATTGATCCTGACTGGGAGACCACTGTTTCTTATTGGTGTTTATGTTCTACATAAAATTTAACATGAGTATGCCCAAGCCTGTGCCGTGCTTGCACTGTACTGCACTATGCTGAAAATACATTTTCTTGTAAGAACATCCTATAATACCTCAAATGATTGAAATGGGGGAATCTCTTCTCTGGATGGGGTCTGCCCAGTGTGCTGCGTGTGGATTGGAGACCCATGAGATGCAACACCACCTGGTGTTCCCATTATCTAAGGGGATGTAAGGTTATCCATACTATTCTCTCCTTGTGGTGCTAGCTCTAATAAATTGCATTTTAAATGATACCTTACAGAGTCTGAGTTCCTTTCTTACTGGGATCATAATGGACCAGCACCTCCAGGTGCAAAACAAAGAGTTAAGTTTGGGATTAGTCTCTCTAGTCTGAATCCATCCTGGAGTGTTCACTGGAAAGTTGTTCAAAAGGTAATGTTGAACCTAGTAGACTCTCCTTGATAATTCATGGTTGCAGTGGATCAACACCTGGTAAATGCAGTTCTCAGGACACAGAAATGCTTTTTCTTGCATGCCTGTATATGTACCTTTCATTTGACATGGCAATCCATGCAGGTACTGAGTGCGTTTTTCTTTTTTCATGATTTTGTGCACCAGAAAAACATTTGTCCTAAGGAAATACAGTAGCCAAGTTGCAGCTGCTTGAAGCATTTTCCCATTAAATATAATGGCACTGAAGTGGAAGTGCCAAGGGCTATTACACACCAACAGTATAGTGAAGAAAAGTACCCATCTGCAGAAACCATGCAGCAAGGTAGAAACAGAGCAATGAAATAACCATGAAAGCAGTTGGAGCCTCAGGACAAGAAAAACAACTGATCTGTTGCAGTACTTAACAACAAGAGGAGAGATGAACAGAGTTATTTGGGCTTTCATGGTTACAAATGTAGTAGGGAGTGAGCAATATTGCCTTTGACACAGATCCCTCTCACCATGGTAATGTTTGCTTCCTCTCTTGAAAGCCAGGTCCCCACATGTGCAATCATAGCCTCATCATGAGAAACAGGAACTGAACCACTAATGGCTGCTTCTGTATGAATCCTCTATGCCTCAGGTCTTAGTGTAATAACAGAACTCGTTAAAAGGAGTTAAATCAGAAAAGAAAAAGCAACATGCAAAGCCAGAATGCCACAAGTTTTACCTTTAGAGCAATGCTGAACAGAAACAGTCTTTAAAAGCAGAGGCCTGATTAAACAAATGTTCTAGCTCCTGCTTTGCGTAGGGTATTAGTAACACCTGTGTGCAGACCAGGACTTCATTAGCAAAACCTGAAATGTCATTGTTCACTATCACATCAGTTAGACAAAGAAGTATACCTTCTTTGTGGTTGTGGTTTTCCTAGTGTATTCAACCACTGTCTGTCATATTGCTGACTTGTGATATGAAGGTATTATATGTGGTCAAGCACAGGGCTTCAGAAGGGAGAAAACAGAATAAATTGTAGTTTAGAGTACAGCTGGAGCAAAAAAAGCATCTTTGTCTTTTTAAGCCTTTTTTGAGAGTAAAAATGCTGGTGTGATAAAGTAATGGAATCTGTATGAATAAATATTTACTAAAACAGAGACTAAATTATGCTCAGACCTCCATAGAGCAATAACTGATTTTTTATCTTAGCTATGGCATAGTGAATTCATAGAATTTTAGTACTTCAATCATAGTCTTCTTCCAGTTTGAATTTCCTAATAATTTTATTACCACCACTTGAGTCACACAGTAGGCTACTTTAGCATCAGTAAGCGTTGTCTTTTAATTGGTCCCCAAACCTGTTACTCTGTGCACAAATGGTGAGGTTAAGTACCACACAATGGCTCAACTCAAAACATTGCACACATCCTTCTTATCTGTCTTCAGCTTTTCTTCAATAACTTTTTAAAATGTGGACCTTGAATTCATCAAATGCTCAACAAGCTGATGAAAAGGTGTTTTCCATTTTCTTGATTAGCTGAATAATTGCTTTGAACAGTGCAGTTTGCATGATCAGAACTGCAACGTCCCATCATTAGTCCTTGTTGTTGTTGTCAGATGATGGTATCTTTTGCTAGCATGTCTGCTTCCGCTTTTCCCACTCAATCTAACCATTCTTTCTCCTCTTAAATCCTAGTCTTTCTCTGTGGTCTGTATCTTGTTATGGTCCTCCTTGTGATTCTTTTTGCAAGCTCCACCTCATCATGCAAGAAGCCTCAATGCCCTCTGGTGTCTACTCAGATCAATATTATTCCATCACCTTATTTAATTCTCCCCTGCTCCCCATCATGTTTCTTCCTTTTGTTCTTCTTTTATACTTTCAGAAAAAAAAAAAGAAAAAAGAAAAAAAAAGACATAGAAGAGCACCAATAAGAAACACAATTAAACCCCAAATATCTAAAAAATGTGCAAAAGAAACTGACCATTAACTGAAACTCAGAAGTCTACCCATACAAGCAAATTGTGGGGAGAGAAGAATAAAACTCCTTCAGAAATACATGTTTTTAGCAATACTTTACTGCAACACCAATGGATCAAAAAGGAATTTAGCAGTAAGTAGCAAGCTCTGGCGCAAAATATTTCTATGGTTAAAGTTCATGTTTACAAAATATCATAAGGAAAAAGTATATGCATTAACTATGATTTTACTGTGTTTTCTGAGTATTCTTGTGTGCTTTGTTTCAAGGACCAATGAGAGTAGTTGATTAGTTGAGTATAAAGTAAGGAATTGAAATACAAAGTAATATAAATTAAAAATATTAATCCCTGTCAAGGCTCTCAGGAAAATGATTTTAAAAAGCAGTTGAAACTTGGGATTTGTTTCTGGAAAAAAAGATTCAAGTATCCAGTGAATTAAAGCAAGTAGTATGCCTTTACAGCCCATTGTACTGTGTGTGTGCTCCTGTGATCTGAAGACAGTGGGCATGACTCAGAAAACCTTTGTCTTCAGCTGGTGAGGCTGCTCCTGAATTCAAGTGGTTTGCAGTTAATGGGGTTTGGGTACTGATGATGATGTCTCTTCCTGATCCCTACCTTAGATGTGAGCCCCTCTCAGGAACACTTCCACCACAGAAAATCCTGTGTTATAACTAGCTTTTTGTTCTCCCTTTTTCAGTTCACCCAGAATGCTACATGAGACAAGCAGGGGCTCTACTTCTGTGAAACAGTAAGTAACTCAGTAGTGTTGAGTCCTGTGTGGTGAGAAATTATGTTACACTCCGTTTGAGAAGTGAGACTTCTGAAAAACAGCAGATCCTACCTATTGATTCTTCATTTCAGTTTAATATTTTTAACTTAAATTATAGTTGTCTGTGACTTTTTGTTAATCAGCACAGTGAAAATATTTGTACTGGGTTTGCGTGTCAAGTTTTAGTACTGGTGGGGCTACAGGTGTGGCTTCTGTGAGAAGCTGCTGGAAGCTTCCCCTATGTCCAATAGAGCCAATGCCAGCCAGCTCCAAGACAGACCCACCACTGGTCAAGGCTGAACCAATCAGTGACAGTGGTAGCACCTCTGGGATAACATATTTAACAAGAGAGGAAAGACCTGCTGTGAAAGAACAGCCAGAAGAGGGGAGTGAGAATATGTGAGAGGAACGACCCTGCAGACACCAAGGTCCGTGAAGAAGGAGGGGCAGGAGGTGCTCCAGGCACGGAGCAGAGATTCCCCTGCAGCCCCTGGTGCAGCCCCTGGTGAGGCAGCTGTGCCTCTGCACCCATGGAGGCCCACGGGGGAGCAGAGATCCACCTGCACCCAGGGAGGGCCCCACGCCGGAGCAGGGGGATGTGCCCGAAGGAGGCTGTGACCCTGTGGGAAGCCCAGGCTGGAGCAGGCTCCTGGCAGGACCTGTGGACCCATGGGGAGAGAGGAGCCCAGGCTGGAGCAGGTTTGCTGGCAGGGCTTGTGACCCCGCGGGGGACCCACGCTGGAGCAGTCTGCTCCTGAAGGGCTGCACCCCGTGGGAGGGACCCACGCTGGAGCAGTTTGTGAAGAACATCAGCCCATGGGAAGGACCCCCGCTGGAGAAGTTCATGGAGGACTGTCTCCCATGGGAGGGACCCCATGCTGGAGCAGGGGAGGAGTGTGAGGAGTCCTCCCCTGAGGAGGAAGGAGCGGCACAGACAACGTGTGATGAACTGACCCCAACCCCCTTTCCCCGTCCCCCTGTGCCACTTGGGGGGAGGAGGGAGAGAAATTGGGAGCAAAGTTGAGCCCAGGAAGAAAGGAGGGGTGGGGGGAATGTGTTTTAAGATTTGTGTTTGTTTTCTCATTACCTACTCTGATTTGATTGGCAATAGATTAACTTAATTTTCCTAAGTCGAGTCTGTATTGACTGTGACGGTAATTGGTGAGTAATCTCCCTGTTGTTATCTCATCCCACAAGCCTTTCATTATATTTTCTCTCCCTTGTCCGGCTAAGGAGGGGGAGTGATAGAGCAGCTTGGTGGGCACCTGGCATCCAGCCAAGGTCAACCCAGCACAATATTTTTATACACTCAAACCATAATTCAGCATTGTATTCAAGCATATGATTAATTTAACATCTCATGAAAGGATTATGTGTGTCCTTAAAGTTAAGTATCTGATTAAGTAGTTTGCCAGATCCAGAAAAAAAAAGGAACCAAACCCCAATGCAAATATAAACAAAAAAGCCAATGTTTTTTATCAAAATATATATTTAAACAGTGAAATCTTCTGCCACAAGATTCACAGTTCAGATTTTTTATATATATAATTTCAAAGAGACTATACAAGCAATGTAAGAAGAATCCCTGTAAGTTTTTTAAAATGTTTTAATCAAAATAATTAATAATAAAAAAATTTCCTATTAAACCTCAATTTTCTGGAGTCAGTGTATGTACATTGAGGAAGTTCCACTCCATGCTTGCCCTGTTCTGGTATTCTGCCCTAAGCATCTTTTGGCCACAGCCAAAAGCTGTGGAGCTAGAAGGATTGTTATATTAGTAAGCTGTTTGGCCTTCAGATGGACACAACACTACCCTTTTTGTGTTGCATTGGTGCTTTGATTACGGTCACCTGCACAGAGATCTGCAGAGATTAAAGACCCCAGTCATTGCCTACAGGAGAGTTTTAATATATGTTCTTTTCTCAGTCACTGCTTTTATTCCTGAGTTTTTAGAAGGTAACATGACATCTCACCTTACTTTAGAAATTATTACATTTAACTGATATTGCTATCAATTTTGTTTTATTGATATATTTTGCCTTATATGGATTATTTGGATATTTACTGTGTTCAGGTAATGATGATGTATTCTTCATGGGCAGGGAAAAATATACCTCGCTTATAATCTTGTAGATTTGTTCTCCCTTAAATGCATGACAGAGTAGTGCTGTGGATAATAAAGTATTTCTAAATTTATCAATAGATTTGTCTAAGGTTTGTTGTGTCTGTTATACTTTTCAGTAAGCTCCTTTTGTACCTTTCTGAACAGTGTAAACAGAATCACAGACTAGTTGAGCTTGAAAGGGACCTCTGGAGATCATCTGGTCCAACCCCCCTGCTCAAGCAGGGCCACCTAAAGCCACTTGCCCAGGACCATGTCCAGATGTTTTTTTAATACCTCCAAGGAGGGAGACTCCTCAACTTCTCTGGGCAACCTGCGCCAGGGGTTGGTCACCCTCACAGTAAAAAAGTGTTTCCTGATGTTCAGAGGGACCCTCCTGTGTTTCAGTTTGTGCCCGTTGCCTCTGGTCCTGTCACTGGGCACTGCTGAAAAAAGCCTGACTCTGTCCTCTTTGCACCCTCTGTTCAGGTATTTATGTACATTAAGATCCCCCTGAGCCTTCTCTTCTGCAGGCTGAGCAGTCTCAGTTCTCTCAGCTTTTCCTCATACATGAGGTGTTCCAGTCCCTTAATCATCTTAGAGGCCCTGTGCTGGACTCTCTCCAGCAAACAAGCATTGCCAAAGGCATTCAGAAGCTCAAAGGTGGAAATTAAGTTCCTAACTCACTTAAGCTCTCTTGAAAACCCTATAGACACCTATTTTTACATACCTAAATGCCTTTGAGAGTCTCTCTGTAATGTTCTTAGAATTAGTTTAATTAAAATTATACTGACAGGAGTTCAAAAGGTTTTTATTCATACGCCCTTTCTACATTGATAAGTGAACTTCCTTTTTTCTTCCTTTTCTGCAAAGGATGCAGAGTATAATATGAAAGACATACAGTATTTAAGATGCCAGTTTTCTTAACATGAGAATACAACTGAATACATTTATATAGGGAAAGCATCTTTATGACTTAGATATAATGCCTGTAATAATTTTACACCATTCTGCCCATGTATTTTCATAGTAATATTAATAGCAATAAATCAATTTGCATTCCTAATTGCTAAGGCTAGTGGGTACAATCCTCTACTGAAAACCAAAACAACGTAAATCAAGCCTTTAAGTGTCTAGCTGTGAATGTAAGGACTGTAACTTCATAATATTTTGATTAAATTCATTCTTCCTCTCTTTGTTTTCACAAAAGTCATGGGTAATGTTTTCTTTCAAATAAGATTGATGACTATATCATTTAGGTATCTATGTAGTTTTGGCATAGTGTGGTCTCTGAATACCGTTAATATTTATACAATACATCTTCCTAATCAGTTTTACCTTAGTACAATCAACTAAGAAAGTATTTATTAATGAAGTTAGTGAAAAACCTCCATACTTATGTTCAAGCAATGGCTAAATATCTGGAGACCTGAAAGATGTTTTGGTCTAAATTTAAAAATTATTCAATTTTAAGTCCATAAACAAAGAAGAAAGAAAAGAAAAAAATCAATTTTTTAACATAAAAACTATGTATGAGAATATTTTTTCTTACAAACTCTTTTCTTGACTTGAAATATTTATACATTTTTCTAGATATTTATCTTGATTTGAAAGATGCATTCTGCTTCAGAGTTCCTGCATAACCATTACTTAAATAGTCTAATAGTTCTTTTTCTTCTGATTTCTTTGACTGAATATCCTAGAGTGACTAGCTGTCATACTTTTACATGTCATCCCTTATTATTCATTGGCATCAAGATTATTGGCAGAATGAGACAGGACTTAAACCACCTGTCATAGTCTAATCAAGCATGCTTTCTGTTATCCAGTTTTTCTTGAAACACCACCAGTTTTCCAGATTTCCTTTTTTTTTGTTTTGTTTTGTTTTAATCACAACACATACGCTGAGCTGCCTGTATCAGAAATGCTTCTTCCAGCTGATAATGGAATGGTAGCTGAACACAGTAGCTCTGTAAACAGCTATATTTGTTGAATCCTAACATCATATTTTTCCAGTTTCAAGTCTTTCCATGCCCACAAATCTAAACAGTTCTTTTTGCCTTGTTCCTCATGCTACTACGACTATTTCATCTCTGTAAATTTTCTAATGTATTTTAAGAATTATTTCTTCAGCTGTGCTAAAACACAAATCACTTCTTGGAAAAGATCTCTCTCAATCTCCAAATCTATGCATTGATTCTTCAAAGTAGTTTGCCTTTCTACCTGTCTTAAATCCATCTCCTCTGTCTTTAAACACTGCATAATATTTAATTGTGAAAGGACAGTGTCCTGGTTTTGGCTGGGATAGAGTTAATTTTCTTCCTAGTAGCTGGCATAGTGCTGTGGTTTGGACTTAATATGAGAAGAATGTTGATAACACACTGATGTTTTAGTTGTTGCTAAGTACTGCTTATGCTAGTCAAGGACTTTTCAGCTTCCCATGCTCTGCCAGGTGCACAAGAAACTGGGAGGGGGCACAGCCAGAATAGTTGATCCAAACTGACCAGAAGGCTATTCCGTACCAATAAGCTGTAGGGAGTTGGCCGGGGGGAGCGATCGCTGCTCGGGGACTGTCTGGGCATGGGTCAGTGGGTAGTGAGCAATTGCATTGTGCATCCCTTGCTTTGTATATTATTATTATCATTATTATATTGTTATTATTATTATTTTACTTTACTTTATTTCAATTATTAAACTGTCTTTATCTTAACCCAGGAATTTTCTCACTCTTACTCCTCCAATTCTCTCCCCCATCCCACTGGGGCAGGGAGAGTGAGTGAGCGGCTGCGTGGTGCTTGGTTGCTGGCTGGGGTTAAACCATGACAGACATACAAGTGTTTTAGTTAAACATAAATACAGATTCACAGGTCTGTTCAGTGTATAGCACAGTAGAAAAATGTTTTCATTACAGTGTGTATTTTACAGTATCTCTTGTAGATTCAATCGTACATGGGGATGAACAAGAATGGCTGAAGCAGTGTCTCCTTTCCACATCCAGCATCTCAAGGTTCTTCATCTGAAAGGGAGAATTTTTGTCTGTTACTACAAGAATATCTTTCACAGTTCAGCAGCTCTAAATACAGCATTATTTATGGTATACTCTAGTATCATATTTTATAGAATTTAGATCAGAAGGCTAAAATTTTCTCAATCTAAGTAAACAGATGAGAATGAGAAGTATCTGGAACACAAGCATTTTTTTGGTGTGTGAATTTTTGGTTTTAATTGGTTTGAGCTGCGTAGAATTTTCCATTCTTTTGTACTAACCCATTTACCTATATTAAAGCTTTCCATTAAATGACATTTGAAGACCTCTTAATATTTTTTCATGCAGTCTGCTATGACTCTGTCACTGTACACTGAAGAAGTTGAGCAGCAGTGACCCACTGCTGGAATTTTTTAAGAGTATTTACTACAACTTGGTGTCTGGCAGTTATTAGTTTCATGATATCTTGATTCTTCAAGCCAGAATTGTGATTTGTTTAACTTGGTTTTGAATGTTTTGGGTTCTTCTTTCTGAGCTATTTTAAGGCTTTTGAGATAGTTGTTTTAAGGTTTGACTGCATGCTTAACAATTTGTTCTTTGACTGTAAAAAGATGCAATGCTTTTTTAAAATGTTTTCCTAGTAGTATTTGAGATGAAATGTTTATCAAGTGATTTGCCTTTAAATGTTCCAAGTAGATGGATAAGCTTGAAAAATCCATTGGAAACTGTCCCCAGGGTGCATTTACTATTTGTATATCAAATTGAAAGGTCTGCTTTTAAAACAGCCCTTGTAAATCATGAGATACAAAGAAAGTATTTGGTTTCTGTTTAGTTTCATGGCTTCAGCATGTTCCTGGGAACATTTAGCAAAGCAGTGATGGTAAATGATGGTATATTTACAGTTAGTTTAACTGAGGAAGCTTTACAGGTTAAGTTCATTCATGTAGTTTGGAAATCAGCACAGCTATGTTGATCACACTGAAAGTTTTTACCTATTATTTTCATTGAGGATAATTTATATATGCTAAAGAGGCTCAGTATTTGATACATAAGATTTCCTCCAACATATTCCTGTGACCTCTACTCTTCTGGTACGTAGCTGGTGTCCTTTTCAAATGAGGCTGTTGTCTCAGTCTCAAACTCCCTCAGAAATCCTGAGCAGATATTAAGACTGCAAATCTGTATATTTTCTTGTGCTGGAAAGATACTTGGTCTGAAACCATACTGCTTATCTGGACAGTGACGTTCAAAGATGGTGAAACATGAAACAAAATAAATAGTTAAAAGAAACAGATTCCACTTCCAGCCTCCATATTCTCTACTTCCTTCCCTGTGCTGGAATGCCCATTAGGATGCCTAAGAGAGCAAAAGAGTGGGGTTTTGTTTTGGCAGGTTGGTTTTGTTTGGTTTTTTGTTGGTTTGGTTGGTTGTTTTTTTAACCCACATTCAGATTCAGCAAAATAAGCGTTTTCTGTGGAATGAGAGAAAGCATTTGAGTAGGACAGTTAGCACAGGGGTTATCCACCAGTGAGGATCACGTGCAGCTGGTGTACTTTAAGCTGCACTCTCCTGTAGGCTGCCCTTATATAAAGAAGTGCAATTGGAGCCACAGCAAATTGTTTGAGCATCTTCAATGATTTTCACTTAAAAACACAGGATAGCAGCCATGAGGAAGATACGGCAATATAACTTTACTTTTTACCACACGGTATGATTTACTGAGGTAAGAACAGGTCTTACTCTCAGTGCTTAGCCTGCGTATTTATAGACACATCGGCAGATCAGTATGTTTTGTTTAGTGAACCTGAATGGACTAGGCACTTTTGGAAAGCGTTTTCTGTGAGGGTAACAACTGTAACAACTTTGGGAGGTTCTTCAGGCCTTTGCAACCATGCAAACCAGACAATGCATAGTCAAAATGTTGCATGGTCACGATTCCCATGGAATTAGACTCAGCTCTCAGATTTTGCCTGCTAAGAACAGAGCAGTCAGCCATATTTCAGGTTAGGATTCCTGAACTTTGGATTTAATTCTTACTCAGTAAGGATTGCCATTCTGGCTCATCTTCCTCTAGAAGGCTCCCTCGTTGCTGGAAAGTGGAGTGATGGAGTAGATAGCACTAAGCAGCATGTATTTATTTCTTTTTTTAAATTCTTTTTTGCTTGCCAAAAAGTCAGCCATGTATTTATGTTATACATTATCCAAAATAGTATTTTTCTTGGGGATCTGGAAAATTAGGGCTACAGATCACCCAGTTACTTCAAATAAGTTTAAATTTATTTTTATTTCCAATGCTCCCAGCAGGTTTAAGCACAGGCCAAGGTTACTAATGAGCTTGAATATATCAGGAGTCAAAGCCTACAGTAATACAGGAGGAAACAGTAGTCCACTGAAACCAGAGAAATCAGATTTACTAAAAACAGTATGCTAAAGAAAACTTCAAGCTAGTGACAGTTTCTCTGGGTATTCTGAGTTCTGACCACATCCCAGGTTTAAAATGTTTGCTGTTTCTATCCAAACCATTCAGTGTACAATAAGCTGAGAGGTTAGCTCCCTAGACCTGTATTCATGATTATGGCAGCATTCTAGAAAGCTTTGGTTAGTCTTTATGTGAGAGCATAACTATTTTATTAGAGACCAAGTTGTGAAGTACGTTCCCATGCTGAGGACTGCAAAACCTTCAGCAGTTCTTACAGGAACATCTAAACAATGCACTACATTGTAGCATGTGCACAATACAGCAATTTTATTTTATTATATGGTATTTCAAGTTAGTTCAAGTTTCCTCTTACATCAGACCCAAGATGCATAATAAAGTAACTTGGGGGGTGTGTTTACTGCATTAAAGCAAAATCATACAGGTTCCACTTTATTACTGTTGTTATAATATAGTCTTGCCAGAGGGAAGGAGACCTTTTTTTCCTCCAGTGTCGTGCTAAGCATATCTATACCGTGCTTTCATCAGCTTGATTCAGAATAAATTGTCGGTCCTGTTTCATCAGCAGGAACAATGCAATGATTACTGTGGATAATAAATCAACACTTCATTTCCTGTAAAGAATGGAGTGAAAAGAAAATGAGTATTTACAGAGCTCAGTGCAGCAGCTCTTTTGATTTGAGAGACAATTCAGACCTGATGCTCCACAGACTGTGCTGTTTAGCTGCTTGGACTGAGGCAAAGCATATGTGTTATTCAAATACCATCATCAGACCAGGCTCCGCTGACAGAAGAGATCTGGAAAATCTACGTGCAACAGGTTAAGATGTGACAAAACTAGTTGTCTGCCTACCAAGCTTTCCTAGTTCAGCCGTTGCTGTAGCCACCCGAGGGGGAACCTTCCCAAGAGAGCCCTGGTCAGCAGAATGCAGCCGCTGTGGCTCAGGCAGGTGTTTTCTCCTGACAGGTTGAACTGAAGCAGTGGGGCTTTGCACAGAGGGGCAGAGCAGCCAGAGAGGGGACAGCAAGGTTTTAAATCACTCCAGCTGTTTGCATGAATGCATGAGAACCAGCACCTTCATATTCCCTTTCACAGAATGTGTGACCATTCCTACCTAAAATAGATGCAAAAAAACCTACCATCTGAATTTTAACTTTTCGTCATGTTCTAGGGAGGGGGGAAAAACCCAACAACACAGCATTTGAAAATGATCAAGACATTTAGAAAACAAACAGAACAGAAATAAGATGGATAGAAGATAAGTGCTAAGCTATCACATACCAGCCACCCAGATATCTAGAAAAGGCACATCATTTAAAAAACAAAACAAAACAAAACCTATTACCACATTAAGATGGGATTAAAATTTAAATTCTTGGATTAAAAACAACATAAGAAAGTCTCTTTTTTATTGCAAATATGTTGCTTTACTGTCTTAAAAAATGTCAGGTGTTGTTTTATTTAGGATGTGTATATGCTAGAAATTTACTGGGAAAAAGGAAATAAAAAGAAATACAGAAAGGATGCTTGCTAGGATAAAAGCAGTACAGTACAGGATTATCTGGGTATTGATCTGTTGTTTTGCAGATGCTAAACAAGATGGGGGGAGAAGCCCGCATCTGTGGATTTAATATCTGCAAACACAAACTTCCAACAGCAACTGAAGTGTTGGTCTGGAGGAAAATATTTTGATCTTTTTAGGACGTTTCTAAGACACCTGTGGAACACTGATACTAGAGCTTTATGATAAACTGCAAAAAAACCCCACCCACAGGTCCAGGCATTTTACTTATATAACCTTAATTTATTTACTAACTGAGGCCTCTAAAGTAGGAACCAGCTCATGCCAGAACCCCATATATTCATTCCCTGTGGACAATACATTTCAGCTGAACCAGTCACAGCAAAGCCTCCCTCTGCTGACTGCTGGGAAAGGTAAGGCCTCATCTCACTGTCCCAGTGAGGAAAGTAACGGCGCGTTAGATAACTGGAGGACCTGGGACTCCACTGAAGTGTATACGGGCAGAAAAAATAACAAAGATATATTTTTCTATGAGGTAGCAACTAATCAGTTTGTAGGTTATTTCCCAAATAGTGTGCTTAGGAAAAAAAGGAAAATAGTTTAATACACTAGAAGCAGTGAGTAGTGGTTTATTAGTTTTGCTTTGTTGCACTGTTTAAGACTATGAATAAAGAATGCATTAAAAGTTTCGAAGTAGGGTGTCTCACATATGCCACATTCAGAATAATTAGTTTTTCTCTCTGAAAGGACAGTTTGTCATAGCCAAAATCCTCTCCGAATAAGTGCTAATACCAGTGTAAGTGTAGAAGGGTGCAAGAACTCATTTAGGCTGTTCAACATGTAATATATTTTAATGCTTACCTTATATTTAATGTTTTAAATGTCAAAACATTAACATCATTTTTCCCATTATATTTTATGTCTTATGTCCTAATAATTTTTAATTTTATTTTTACTTTTTAATTCCACTTTCACAGAACATTTCAAAATATTAAAATTGCTGAAAGGAGAAAAATGACCAGGACTATTGCCCTTTGCTATACTCTTTCAGGCAGCAATGCTTACGAGTCACAGCTAATAATGTTGACTACAGCTGCTAATTGTGTGAAATGTTCCATTTCTTGGAATAAGGACATTGCATTTATTATCTGCTCTATTGGATCTTGAAGTGAGGTTATTCTCTTTTTAAAGGAACTGTATCTGTATCATAATTTATTTCACCATGAATGAGATTACTCTAGATCTATAAATTGATTTGCACTCCTAAAATGCTTTAGGCAGGAATTTTTACTGGGTTTATGACAAAAGAGAAAATTGTGCTGTTTTATAGAAGTAACTAATTTCTATAGAACTTACATGAGTTGACTATTTGTGATACAGGATTCAGCATTTCAAGATCAACACAAGAGAAACTGTTTCTTGTGTAAAATCATAACTGTTTTTATTGCATTAGGGGGTTCTTAAAATGTTTGGAAGATGGAAAATCAAAAACCAGTTTTGTGTGATTTTTTAATTTTATTTTTGTTTTTTCCTTGAGATACAAAAATAAGTGAAACAATAGAATTGACTGGAGGAAAATACAGTTTAACACTTAAGTTTTAAACAGCATAGTTCAGATTGTGAAATTAAATTGTAATTTAGCTATCAAATATTTTCTAACTATATCTCAACTCAAACTTATGGGTGGTAGGGAAGGGAAGAGACAGAATAAGGAAGCTTGAATTTCAGACTTTTCTTCTAAAGAATATTTCTCATAGGGTAAAAGGAATTGTTTCAAATGTTTATGATTTCTGACAATTAAGCTTTAGTTACAAATAACAGCTTGAATTAGATACACCATCAATATATCATGAATCCAAGCTGCACAGTTTGTTTCATGACCTGATTTGGCAGACTCTGCCAAGCATGATGTTTCCCACCATGAGTCAATGGGACTACTAATGGGACATTGTAAATCCTTATCTGCTGGTCCTAACAATACTTGCTTATAAAACAGAGTGTTTGTATCTGCAGCAGCCAACTGGCTCTGGAATGTGTCTTCTTCCTATAGTTTGATTAAAATATGCTTAACTTAAATATGGCATCCAGCCAGCTGGCATCTAATTCCTGGGGTCTTCCGTCAGACATGCTTGAACTAGTGGGAGTGTAGAGACTGCTTCTGATGCAAATAGTCTGCAAGTTGCAGAAAAACACTGCTGTCTGGAGAAATACAATTGCTTGCTGTTGTATGCAGAAAGGAATTGGCTGGGAATGAGTCTCTTCAGAGTGGCTGATTGCCACAAAGTCTGGTACTAACCAAGTATTACTAATAATCTGCATATAATCAACACGTCTGTGATTTTATATTAGGTGTATTTTTAATGTACAGATTGATACATATGGTGAAATTCAGCATTTCTTAATGACAAATACCAAGTATTTAACTTAAAGAGAAAAGGAAAGCCTAACAACAATCACAAGGGAGAACTCCTGCCATAACAAAGTAACACCTATAGAAGTGAAACCCCCTCATTCCCATCAAGAAGACAATATGAAGGTTCTGGAGAGGAAGTAGCCAGGTAGGACCCCTAGCAGACGCTGAAGGGAAGACTGACCATAAGAGAAAATAGATTTCTCACAGGAGGAGTGTGTGAATCCTCAAACTTTGACTACTACCTCCTCAGGAAGGACACTAATAAGAGAGGTGGAAGAAGCCTTTCTGATGTAACTTCAATTTGCCATCTCCAGGGTTATCTAAGCATATTTTTCTCATCTGTGAGTTTTATAAACATTTGCATCTAGATTGACTGTTCTGGATATTATAAACAAAGGTTTTCATTTTATCCTCACCTATGTTAAGTATGATTTTAAAACAATTCACTAACAAGAATCTGGTAAATGTATAAGCTAAAGACTCATAACCACTTAACAAGTACCCAACTCACCTAAAAATTTTTCTATTGTGTTCCAAAGAGTAGCAGAGTGAGCGCCTGCTTGGTCTATCTGAGCCAGAGGTGAAGAATCGTCTTTCACTGACTGGTGACAATGAAGGTTTTCTGTGCAGTAAAATATATTTTTGAACCCTCATGATCATAAAAAAAGTGTGGAAACCAAATAAATTCTTTATGTTTGTTGCAGCAATGACAATCACTAGGGCAATAAGAATACTTAAATAAGTATTTGTGTTACTAGTGCTAGTGTGGTGCTGGCACATTCATTCTCTGTACAGATACTATTCAAGCTGATATAGTGGTCATTTTGTTAGAACAAGTCTAAGATAAACAGTGTTTAGAAAGCAAGGACTCAGCTGTGCTATGAGGTTAGAAATGCATGAGGAGTACGCAAGGAGACCAAACCAGTGAATTGCATAGTACCTTATCTGGGATCAACTGTGTCTTATAAGAGAAAGTAGTTTTTAAAAATCTGAATGGCTTTTATTACTAGAAATCTAGTAGGAAACTAGAATGTAGAGGACTTTTTTCTATTTAAAATGAATTTTAAATAACAGTCTGAGTGTTTATCCTATTGAGAAGCCTCCCTTTACTTGATGATAAAATAGCCCATTAGGTCTTTCCTATCTTGCATTATAAATTCCTTTCATCTGTTTAAAGATGCAGTCAGTGAGACAAAGAAAAAGGTGTTGCCTGAGAATCATCCTCCCCTCTCCAGATAGCAGAACAGAACTGAATTTGGAAAAATCATTCCGAGGAGCACCTTATCCTTTGGATAGGAGAAGGGAAAATTTCAAGTAAGAGATTTCCAGAAATGCAAATATCCTTAAAAAGTCTATCTTGGAAAGGCTGTAGAGAAATTACTCTTATGCTATTAAAATCAATATTTTTATTATCAAGTGAATAGGAGGATATTTTTCCCCTCTATGCGTATTCAGAATGATCACCAAGAATGAGTTATGTGTCTGAATGCACTAATACAAGTGGATCAAAATGTTAGCTCCCTGCCTTTGATTTCCTAGGATAGCAAGAGCACAAAGCATATTGTCAGACAGAAAACAGAATATTAAAAATAGTATTTCCCCTATGCCTTAACCACTGTAGTGTTAAAAAAAAAAAAAAAGAAAGAAAAAGCTAACACCACTGTTGGTATGCTATATCTATGGGGCAGTAACTATGACAACTTGGCCAGTTTTTCTTTTAATTTATAAAGCAAATATAAGCATTTGTATAAATATTCATAAAATGTGCTCATACGATGTTGATGATAACATTGTTGGTTTTTAAAATAAACCTTTGTCAGTGTCCCATATTTCCTCATATTTTATGCATTCACATTCTTCACAGTTGTCAGGAATTTTAAAATTTTATTCTTGTCATTTTGATATTTTGCAGAATTAAGCTGAATTGTTCTGATTTTCTTTTAGGATTTTTTATTACATTGTTTTGTTTGTCTAATTTTTTTTGCTACATTTTTTTAATTACTCATGTCCCTATGTTTTTCTGAAATGTTAATAGTTTTAATTTAAAACCAGCTCTAAGAGTTTATTGATTTATTGTATTTGGTTGTGTGAGTCGTTCTGCCAGCTCTGTGGAGCATTTCAGAACAGAAGCTTCCTGACGAGTTAGGAGCCAAAATAATTTAGCCTGAAGCTCTTGGCAGCATCTCTGTTTCTTCACAGCAGTGTTGTACAATGTAGGATTAGAAAATTAACATTTCTAATAGGTAGAATTTTTAATATTTGCCCAATCTAAAGAAAATTAAATAGAAAAACAGGTACCTTAAGATTCCACAAATTCTGTATTTTCTGGGCTTTTTTATCACAGTACCATGTTAAAGGCCAAATTCTGCTAGGTTTATAAATATAATCAGTCCCAGCATGCATTTACTTGAAGAAGTGAAACAAGAATGCTTTGAATATAGAGCTTGAATTTTCTGAAACTGATGCTGAATTGTCTGTCCACCAACCCTTTACATTAATACAGTCATTCAAGAGAAACTGACTTACCGTGTTTCCAATGAGAAAAACTGCCTGAAACCCTGCCTCTGTCCTCGCTTATTCTAAGATAACTGAGTGAGCGAGCCAGGCTTAAACAGGGTGACCAATATCCCTTAGTTCCAAACAAAAACTTGGTGATACTGCTCTAGTGCTACTCTTGTTCATTTTTTAAAATTTGTTTTTCCTCTTCCTTTGTAAATCCTCCCAAACCTTCAGCTGTGGTTTTTTTTTTTTTTTATTCTCTTTTGTCTTTGTTTCTCCCTCAAGTGGCCTGGTCTCGCCATTTTGTCTGCAGCTCAGATTAACAATTTGGCATTTCCAAAAGGTTACAAAGTACAAAAGAATCTACTCTTTTAACTGATGTGAAATATACCTGAAAGGTATTCTACCATAATGTGTTTAAAATTTGATAACTCATTTTTCCAGGTGATCTAGATGTTTTTTCAGTGGCTGCTTATTTGAAAATCATCATAAACATAAGAGCCATCCTCTGTTCAGTGATTCCGGTGGCATGAAGCATAAAGCTTTAGAAGAAAGTAGGCTATAAAAAGAAGTGATTTCTCTCTATATCTGGTCAGGGGAACAAAAGTTAAAAGCTGTCATTCCACTATACATTCAGCTTACAAATCTACCTAACCACCTAACTCAATTTTCAGTTGTTCAAACAAGCCATGATAGTTGCTTAGGTTAAAGAAAAAATCACAAGTTACCTGCTAAAGATAGTAAAACCGTAGCAATGATAAATGTCTTGATTAACTGCTCACATGATTCCTCTGATGTTAAGGTTGAGATTAATGTCCCTCTTTAGATTCTCCCTTGTAAATGGAAAAAGAGCTTCACTGCAGCCCATCGTAAGAGGTTTTTAACAGAGGCAGCAACAATAGATATATAGGGGTATCTGTCTTTCTCCATTGATCATTTTAGGTGAGGTGGAAGAATAAACAATTAACTGAGACTAGACATGTAGTTTGAAGAGGGTGAAAGGAGAGATAAATCCAGGTATCTCAGTCTCACATCCTGCCTCTTGTAAATCTGGGTAACAATCCTCTTGCAATGGTGTAATATGAGTCAGCAGAACACACTCAACATCTTTGAACGTTTCCTACCATTTTCATAACTGGATAAGAGAGGGTTTTTTTCTGACCAAACATTGTAAGCCTGTTTTCATTTTTATGGAAATCTTCATTGTGGTAGGATGGTACACAAACCATTTCAAGGAGATATACTGAAAGGTGTTATTTAATGTAGGCAGTAGGAAATAATTTATCTTGACTACAGAAGAGAAAATTCAGCTATTCATGTTTTACATAGTGTTCTTATAACCTCTTGTTGGTATGAAGCAGATAGAAGTAGTTAATCATTAAGATTTCTTAGAAGCTTTCAGATGTAAGCTTGTGGAGAGTGAAAGCTATTATTTTTCCTTGATTTACACAGCACAAAAGAAAAAAGCCAAACCCTAATGCAGTTTACTCAGCGCAGCTACTTGACTGCAGGTGAGGATATATGACAAATATTATTAATTTTTTCATCGTAATGTTATCATAGCCCTTGCAGCTTTGGATCACCCCATATAACATTAATGTAATTCTAGTTTTTTATATCACCAGTGTGTATTACTTCTTTTAATCTTGCATGTAAGTGTCATTGAAATCCTTTTACTCAAATGACCTTTAGTTTGGGCCTCGGTTGACTCTTCAGGACTGCTGTCCTGTTATTTAAAAGCTACTTAAAAAATAAAAATGGCAAATATTTCAACCAATAAAAGGATTTTGTTTTGGATATTCAACCTCTAACATCTAAGTCTTTTCTCCTGTGCAGTTTCTCACAGCACAAGCGTGGAAAGGAATAAAGGCATCCATTGCTAAAATGTCTCAGAAGCAAACAAATACATTGCCATACTTATCGTTCAACTCCTGAGTCCACTCTACCAGGAAAAGCAGTGAAAAATTAAGAGGAAAAAGAAGAATGTTCTTTTTTCCAGGAGAGATTTAAAATTAATTTGGGAGGTTTCTCAGGTGGAGATTCACTAAAAGGTTCATGCAGGTAGAAGAGATGGAAGAAGAAAAGCTGTGTTACCAAACGGTAACAGAGGATGGAAAACAGTTTCTGCAAGACTGCAGAGAATGGAAAAAGTATAATAAAGTGTATGTAGGGGTGGTATAAATTTAAATCTTAAATTAGTCACCTAAAAGTAGCCTAAGCTAATTTGTCTAGATTCCTTCTACAGCAAATGGATAGAAAGAAGTGCTCGAGAGAGTAATTTGTTCCATTGTCTGACACTTCAATAGGTGGGATAAATAGAAAGGGACAAATTCCTTTTGAAAGTGCTTGCTTTTCTCTGTTGCTGACAGAGGGAGCCTAGAGGAATAGGGTAAGGTAAAATAGATCTTTGAGAAATATTCAGGATGTTTTAAATTTAGCATTTTAAGTTGAATGCTAAAACACATGAGAATTCTTTTTTATAGCATACTTAGGTGTGAGAACACTAACATTATATATTCAATAAATGTGTTCCTATTGATTCCAATATAAAGTTGAGAATAGTGCATGTAAGCCAATTGAATGAGATAGAAAGGAGACAGTACTCTATTTAGAAGTTGCTGCCGTTATAGCTTACAAGATTTAAAGTTGTTCTTGATCTATGTTGTCTAACAGAAGGAATATAAAAAAGTATTGTTCTTTTCTTGTTTGTGAGTTTGAATTCTGGAATCTGATCATACGTCTACTGAAGTCACTGGAAAAAACATCCTTTCTTCAAAGAATGAGCTTTATGCATGTGTCATGGTTTAACCTGGCAGACAGATAAACACCACACAGCCGTTTGCTCACTCCCCCACAGTGGGGTGAGGGAAAGGATTGGAAAAAAGGTAAAACTCATGGGCTGAGATAAAGACAATTTAATAGGACAGAAAAGGAAGGGCAAATAATAATAATGATAAGAGAATATATAAAACAAGTGATGCACAATGCAATTGCTCACCACCTGCTGACCAGTGCCCAGCCAGTTCCTGAGCAGCCCCACCCCTCCCCGCCCCGCTCCAGCCAATCCCCCCAGTTTTTGTTCAGCGTGATGTCATATGGTATGGACTATCCCTTTGGCCAGTTTGGGTCAGCTGTCCTGGCTGTGTCCCCTCCCAGGTTCTTGTGCACCTCCAGCCACCTTGCAGTTTGAGAAGCTGAAAAGTCCTTGACTTAGTGTAAGCACTGCTCAGCAACAACTAAAGCATGAGTGTGTTTTTACCATGGCTGGAGTGAGAAAGAAGCACAAATATACTTTATTGATATAAAACAGTGAGTTAACAAAGTTCAGTGGTAAATGTGACAGTGGTTTAACAAGATTCGATGGCAAGGTACACCTGATTATTTACTGCATAGAGGACAGGATTTGACAAAACTGTCAGGGAGACCCTCCTGTTGAGTCATGAGGTTCAGAAAGGACCCCCTTGCTTTCTAAACTCCTTCTTCAGAGAGGAGCCTAGGTGGTGGCTGGATCCAATCCTAGTCCCAGACTTGGTCAATGGTTTATGTCTAAAGGAATATATATGTGCAATCCATCCTTTATAACACTTAGCTAAGATTTCAAGGCTTAGCATGCTATTTCTCACTTACCAAGGATCTGTTGCAGCAATGAATCTCTCAGCCTAAAGGAGTGACCTTGACAAGCATCCCTACTGCTGTGCCGGAGAGCTCAAAGGGCTCTTGGGCTGCTCACTATTTATGGGGGTAAGATGATTGACTTATAGTCATGTTTACATACTGATTGAAGATGTTAGCTTCTTCCAAATTTGGCTTGAGTCAGACATTGACCAGTACTATGGTTAGGTGGATGCGTTGCCATAAATTAGCCCTTGGCTATTGTGTTGTTATATGTCTCCCCCAAATCCACTTTGAGCTGACCAGACACATCCATCATGACCACCACTGGTGGTTCTCACTTGAGGAGGGTTACAGGAAAAGGTCGGGTGGTTGGGGGGAGCACACCACCACAGTTATCAACATTATTCTCATCCTAAATCCAAAACACAGTACTATACCAGCTACTAGGAAGAAAATTAACCCTATCACAGCCAAAAGCAGGACAGCATGACTGTGTGTTCTGCAGTGATAAAAAACATGAATTCCTAATATGAGCTTGTCTTTCTGGGAACTAGTGTTATCATCTCTGCTGGAAGAACAGTCAAACTGCTAACTGATCTCCATGTATAAATGCTTTTTACATAAGAGGAAATTAAATGTGGCTTTTTCACAAATGAATATATTTCCTTTACATTATGAAGAACTACAGAAGTTTACAGTGTATTTTTAGAAATAAATTTTATGCATTTACTAAGAAATGGAGTATTTGAGTAATTTTCATGATGTTTTCTTGAATTTTTATACATGTTCATACATGTTTATGCCCATATCACTGTTATGGTGGTTTTGTGGTTTGATGTTTTTTTTTTCCTAAAATATTCCTGTTATCAAAAAATCTGGACTTAATTCAGCTTTAAGTCTGCCATAGCTTAAGTAACATGATGGTAGCATTAAATGTGTATAGGCAGGACTAGAACTTTTTGCAACATACAAATAATTCCTTAGCTATTAATAAGAAATGTGAAACATTTGAATGGAAAAACAGGTCTTTCTTCCAAGAGGGGTTAAAGTCATTATCATTAACATCAGCTGTAGATTGTGTCCAGTATTATGATTATTGTAGCATAGAAATATATTAGACATAATTTGCTGTTAACTTTCAGGGTTTTGGTATTCCCGTTGGTGCAGAAATTAGCTTTGGAAAACTTCTGATTTAGTGATACTTAAATATCTGTGCAATTTTGTCTATAGCAAATTACTATACACATACAAGCTAGCCTTTCCTCTATTCCTAGTTTATAATTGTTAGCTAATCAAGGAGCTAATGGTGAAGTAGTGATGTGACTACATATTTGGAGCAACAGAAACACAAAAGCACTACATGTGGATGTGGGGATAAAGTTCTTTAAAACTGAGTAAAGCATGGGATTGACCCATTAAATTATGAGACAGTGAAAATAAAGATATCAACAGCTACATACAGGATCCAGTGAGAAGGAGCATTAAAAAATCCTAGGCATAAACAGTACAATACACTTTACTTATTATGGCTATTTCTACACAACATTATCTGCACAATTTTCAGATTCATTTTTCAGAGGATCAAAAGAGGACATTTAAAGAAAGGCATAGAAGGCCTGGGTCTATTTTTTAACTGTTTGTTTTGGGTTTTTTTTCCCTTTCTGCCTTCTCCATTGATATTAAAGATACATAGACTAATCTTCTGCTATTCATTGTCAAAATAATTAAAATTTCAGTTCCACCCCTGTGGGATGTTTTCACGAATTGTCATTGTTTCAGTATTATTGCTGAGCTATTGTTATACCTAATCTCACAATAAAGATTCTGAAGACATACAGGCTTTTAGCTAAAACCCTCTACATTAGTCATTACAATTTAAAAAGATTAAATGCTACAGGGAGCTGATGTGGTTCCTTTTTTTTTCTGGAAATTTCCTGGAATACTTCAAGATATCACTCAAATTTGCTGCTTCTCCTTAGTTATTGATTCTGATGGATGAGTTGTCCAGTCAATTATTGATAGAATTCTTCATTAATTTTTTAGCGCTCATCAAAATGAGGGCCAACTGTGTTTCCATGCAATCCAAGAAATAGAAGAAATAAAACAAGTAGAATGGATTTCTTTAAGAGATCAACAGAAAGCAAAATCTGCACAATATGTTGAATAAAGTAATGGTCATTAAACTCTGAGATCACAGTGCCACACTTGTTCTATCTGAAGTAAATTGAAATCAGGCTGAGCTTGAACCTAATTTAAAATGAATGCAAGAGTGAACAGAGATGAAATCAAGTTGCCGTCTAACTATATAATGTTTTATTTACTACTCAATAACAAGACAATACCAAGATCTAAAATCTTAAAGGATATCTATAAAAAATTCCCTGGCATTTTGAATAGAAGTCAAACCTTTTTCATGTTTTGTTTTGTTGTTTGGCAGGGGGAGGGAACCAACATATCCATAAAAGACTGTGGTAATTGGACTTCAGTTACCACTCTGTCAGTACTACTGCAATACAGTAGTCATCCACACAGTTTTATCATGTTTATAAATCATTTATATGTTCATATGAGTATTAGGTAGCTTCTTACATTATGAATATATAATGTAGCAAAGGCATTTTTCCTTACCAGTAAAAATCTGCTGGTTTACTTATATTATTTTTTTATTTATCATACAGCACTTCAAAAAAATCCTTTGTATAGTGTTATACATTCTATCCCAGAAAGTTCTTTGTTAAAATTTAGATGTGACAAAATTTTATCAGGATACACAGTCATGTTATCACACAATTTGAGCAGTTCTTACTAGAAATAATTTGAATAAATATAGTCATTTTCACATGGAGTTACAGGTCCACTGTATGTGAAGAAGATCGTGGAGTGGAGTTCATGATGGTAAGTAACAGTTCCTGTTTTGCACAGAAATACTTATCTGATAGCTATGCATAGATATCAACAATATCCATAAATCAACAGATGTCCTCAAGGAATGCTAACATTTTCAAGCATTTAATCACAGGCATATATTTTAGAGGACACACTTGGCCGAAGCATGGATTCACTTTTCAGATCCATTTTACATCTGGGGTTTATTTTGAAGTCAGTGAGATCTGCAAGAACTTAAAATGACTAAATATAAAGTCAAATATTACAAAAATATATACTTTGAATTATTAAAAAATTTGTATATGTGTTCATCACACATGTATTTGGATTGAAACTGAATTTCTGCACAGGTTTACAGCATAGCCAGAAGGGTCTAAAGTGTACAAGAGGAAATGGCAAAACTGTGAAATACAACACTGTGTTACTCAGCAAAATGAATAATTAGTGAAGTGAAAGATTGAAATGGGAAATGTTAAATTTTGCTTTAAATTCCTTGAAATGATGGAGAATGTCTAGAACCAAATTTATGCACATTGTGGAGAAGTGATCTGGTCACTGCACTTCTCTGTATGAAGTTTATGCGTTGTATCCTTTTGCTTGAGAAGGAAATCTATTAAAGTCCTGCACATCCAGTGCTTTGTGTGTTAAATGGGTCAAAACAATTTTAGACATCCAGAAAGATTGTGTTTTGATTGTTTCATTGTGGGTTTTTTCCCACTGTCTTGTGGGGTTTTTTTAGTTTATTCTGTGAGTTTTTCTTCACTTCTCCACTATTTACTCTAAAGTTTCTCCATCATGAAACATGAATTTATAACTCCTTTCAGGATGCCTCCTTCTTTGTTTGAAAGTATTATTTTAATTCATAGAATCATATAATCATAGAATTGTTTGGGTTGGAAAAGACCTTTAAGATCATCCAGTCCAACCATTAACCTACACTACCAAGTCCACCACTAAACCAATTAAGGGTAGAGTAGCAACCCCACTCCTCCTGGCTTGGTGGCTGGATCATTTATAATGAAAGTAAAAACTAGGAATCATTAAGATTGGAAAGGACCTCTAAGACCATCAGTCCAACCATCAACCCAACACCACCATGCCCACTCACCCATGTTCCAAAGTGCCACATCTACCCGGTTTTTGAACTTTTCAGGGATGGTGACTCCACCACCTCTCTGGGCAGCCTGTTCCACTGCTTGACTACCCTTTCTGTGAAGAAATTTTTCCTAATATCCAATCTAAACCCCAGCTGTTTAAACAGATTGATGGTCATCTTCCCCTTAAACATGATCAGCTTGGGACAAATGCCTGCTCAGCCAGTCTTATGCATTTGATGTACAGACACACTATTTGCACTCATGTTCTCACATCAGAGCATTTGTCCAGGGCATGTGATGCAGGCACCTCACTTAGGGTCAGCAGAATAAATCCCAGGGGAGATGTCTACATGAGAAATTTAAGACCTTATTTTTACAAGTTTATTAAGTGGTTGAAGAACAGGTGCCTGGTATCATATTACTTAAAGGGGAGACCAGCGACACAGAACTTCAGAGAGCCTGGGTCAAGTGCAATGTTAGGTGATCAATGATGGCCAGATAAGGTGAAGGAACTGGGGGTCTTTCACAGGCATGAAAGCAGCTGGGGGGGGCTTTCATTCTTCAGTGCCACGAATATGTGGAGCTCCAGGAAAAACACCTCTCTGCTGCAGAGTAACACACTGAGTCCTGGGAACCATTGTTTCTCTGTCTTTTTACTGTATCCACTTGTGAGAGTTGGAAAAAAAAAGGAAGAAGGGAACGTAGCCACCTGAAGAGATCATACACCATCTTGGGCAGTGCGAAGATTATTTCAAGTGCAGAGACCTACCCGATGAACTTTAGCATCCAGAAGTTTTCCTCTACCCTATCAGTGATAGAATCAAGTCATCTGGGAGGAAAAAGCCCACTTTCAGTGAGAAACTCCTTAGTATTCTGTGCCATGTTAACCAAATCTTAAGAAATTAGTTAATGTTTCCTTATCTAAAACAGAAGATCACAGACCAAAGGACTTTCACTCTGCATTCCAAGTACTATTTGGGTATAAAAATATTATAATATTTAACTTTTCATTTTTAGAGCCGTTTTAAGAGCAAAATAAAAATAAAGTACTTGTAAATGAAATTAGCAATGACAGTATATCAAAATATATTTGTGGGTAGATTTACTGTTCTACAAAGCTGGAGGTCACTGAGTTTTACAGGACTGCTAATATTCCTGATGGGATAAATTCAGTACACTACAAGAATATCATAGTAGTATAAAAAATACCAAATTTGTGCTTAAAGCACATCTGTGGATTTCTTTGTCTCTTTCTTCTATGTCTGTCTGTCTACCTATATGTCTATCAACCAATGAATCAATCACAGCATGTAGAATTTGTACAAAGAAAGAGACAAATTCAGATGAGGCTACCTAAGGCTCAGAAATGATCATTCTGATCTTTGTCTGACAAAAACTGTGATTAAAACTCTTTCTAAAGCATGAAGCCTCTAGTTGTTTTTAATCTTTTAATTTTTTTCTGCCTTTCCTTTTTTTACCCTTTCAGCTATATAAATGAAAACATTTTAAACAAGTATGTTTATATTAGCATGTGCTGCTTAGTTTGCTTTAATACTGCAGAAATAAGATATCCATTAGGACTGAGATATTTTTAGTTTTGAGAAAAAGAAATGACCATTAATTGGTATTAATCCATTAATTGGAGGGAAAAATACAAAAATGGGGGGGGGGGGTTCCCATAAATTAAGCTATGCTGTAATCATACAGTATTCTGAAGAATCTGATTTCCTTTAGCTGATATTTTCAATGAACAGTAATCACAAATTTTCTGTGGGTATTCCACCTGACAGTTGACTCTACATCTCATCACATATGGTTTGAAGAAATACTGTAACAGCCTTCATTTTTTAACTTTTCATTAAATTATTGCAAAAGATAAGGTAACATAGATGTATCTCTCTAGTCTGAATTTCCTGTTTTTTTTTCTGAGCCTCCTCTAGATTTCTCTAGGTCACCATAATTTTTAATTTTCTCTATACCTCTTTTCTCCTCTCACCTTTCAGTAAAACCTTACTGATCCTTGTCCACAGAGTCACTGTTTCTTAGTCCAGAGTTGCAAAAAGAAAAAAGAAAATAAAGGTAAGAAGGAGAGGGTGCCATCTGCTTCCACAAACAAAGTACTAGCTTACCCGAATAGTTAATTCAGTGAGCCAAGAGCTATTTTTTAGCAAGGAATACTGTGCAAAATATGAGCATTATAATAAACTGTGATTTGCTAAGGCACGTCTATGTTTCAAATCATATGTACGTAACACATTCCCTGTTTCTGCAGGGAAGGTGTATGTGTGCATATATTTACATTAAAACTACCAGCCTGTTTCATTTGTCAGGAGTTAGGAGTATCAGTACATTTTATATTATTTATCCTATCACTACTAACTGAATTCCACAACAGATATAGAGGTGATCCTACACAAATGGCATTTTTACTTGGCAGAACTAGCAGGCTTTTCAGTAGATTGATGTATTAGGTGTATTGAAAAAGGCATTTTAAAAAGCCACTTAAAATAACCTTTTCTCTGCAAGTCTTGTGCATAGAATAAATTAATGTCCTACCCCAAAGAAATAAGAAGAGATAGTATACACAAAGGAATCTATTGAAAAAAAAATATTTGCAGAGAAAGGTGAAAGATGTTCTTCTTAAGTATAATATTAGGAGTCCTCTATAGCTCTCAAGATAAGATTTTGATGGGAATAGGGACCTCTGAGATCCCATTAGGAAAAAAATTACTCTGCATAGCAGTATCTTTGTCCAGAGATTTAAGTTCCTACTCATGGAAAAAGTATTCTTCTAGTAATATTAGGCCTTTCTTTTTGCTTTTCTTTTTTCAACTAATGATTACCAGGAGGTAATGCTTTCAACCTTGCTTTTAGTAGGGATATTACAAAACAGCTCATTAAGAGAAAATAAACTATGAAAGATCATGAGTTAATTCAATTTCTGTTAAATGTAAAGGTAATTTTATTCTATAAATAATTGCTTTAGTATTAAATGAGAACCTGAAAAACTAAAGGAACAAAAGGAATAAATTTTCTAAAAAGCTAAAAAAAATCACTGGATCTCTTCAGCTCAGAGCAAATGCCTGAAGCTAAATTTTCTAATTTTGTATGATGATAACATGCAAAGCCTTAATGACCCAGTTACAAAATTTATATTTGTTTCTTATGGTGCATATCTGTACAATTTCTTAGTGAGCTCCAAGAAACATTCTATGACATAATTAGAGCTTAATGAAACACAGAGGATTTTATGTTATGATGTCAACTACTGAAGGCTTTGCCACCTCTTGCAGTGGTTTCACCACAAGAGATACTAAGAAGGAGTTATCCTTATGCTCAAGTGCCTGAGAGATCCTTCTTTGAGGCATATCTGGCCAGGGTCAGAAAAAAAAGCTCCAGTAAGTCTGATTTCATATATATATCCAGGTGAAACATAGCACATTTAAACATTTCTCACACCTTTGCTTTTTTTTTTTACCACAAAGCTAAAAATCCCTGCGGGCTTGAGTTTTTAAAACACAAAGGCTGAACTCCACATGAAGTAATTGAAATGCTCACATCTTAGTGCATATGACCAACTAATGTCTGCCTTTGACATGTGGAAGCTTATACCTGTGTTAAAGAGAGTTTCCTAATGTAATATTTCCCTTTGAAAATTCTTAATTGCAAATAGTTTACAATTATTCCCTGGAAATACCAGAGAAAGATTCAGAAATAGTGAGGAAGATTTAATAAGGGACATTTTACTTTGCTATACCTGTATCCTTCACAGTTGCTGGCAAAGATAAGACTGAAGTACTACATGCACTATAGGCACTGAAACTGAACAATTTATAAGCAGGCTTCCTTTCTTCCTTCCTTCCACTTGTCTCCTCCACAGCTATGCACGCTGCCTTGGTAAGCAGCATGCAAGCTATAAAAGACATGGCAGCTAGCATAAATTGCAGGACCTGTGAACATTTTCCTCATCCCAGCTAATGGTACATGCCTTGCCTGTATTTTAACTTGATGTCATGGACCTACAAGCATGCATATACTCATCCTCCAGTACCACTGCCTTCCCTGTGGGCCTGAGAACACAGGCTGAAAGGGCGCCTGGTCTGGAAAATCAGAAGCCTGAGACACTGGAGGAGGGACAGAGCTCAGTGAGCACAGAGTTTAAATACCATATAGTCACACTGTTACTATGTCACCACACTGACGACATGATAGTCAACAACAATGACTGCAAAGACACTTGATGTGCTTATTTCTTCAGTTGTGCTATCAAGGCCCACCTTTTATAAACCGTCAGGCAAGTAACTCCTAAAAATGCCTAGAAGTACTCCAGATAGTTAGGTACCCATAAAAACAAGAGCCAACTAAGATTTCCAAAGCCTAAACTTTCATGGAGTGTTTGAAACTTAATGAGCCTGGGGACTTTTGAAAATATTACCATGTGGATCACAGGGATTTCCTCATCCAGATATTTTTGAAAATCTGTATTTAAATCAATTCCAAGGAACCGTTTGAAAATTCCTAATATAACAGTGATTTGAGCTTGGATAGATACAAACACTACTCTTCAGAGCACCTTCCATTACTGTTCAAGAGGCAGATGCCAGGACTATGAATTATGCAGAGTTGTGACAGAAGCACAGACCAGTGACATTCCAGGGAGATATGCAAAAAGCTGTTGACAACAGAACCAAGGACCTCTGGCAGTCAAAGGAAAAAATAAATACATATTTCAGAATAAGGAAAAAACCTCAGAGGATAAATCTACAACAAGAACAGCCATCAGTGTTTCCTTTTGTGACACTGTGAGACTGAAAGTAAGATAAACCAAGGTAATATTTTTCACTATCTATTAAATTCAGATTTAACATGCATTTATTTCAAAACCTAATTTTCACCCCAAAACACCTACTTTTGTTTTTCAAAACTGATACGATAGGGATATGGAATGTGTAGCTGAAGAAAACCTCTGGCAATAACCACTTTAGCAAACGTGAGTTGCCCAGAAATCCTACAAATGGCATGCAGAGCAGTAGACCTGGTTAGCCAGCTGGCATCATCAGTGCACCTTTTATACAGAATTACATTTCCCGCAAAAATCTTTTTGGTGATTTATGCATTCTCCTTTTAAATGCACTAAATGGTTTGGGAAATGAAGCATGTGACTAGCAGAAATAGAAATCCTTTTTACATCCTTGCAAACATGAAATAGAAGGCCCAGAAGGTGAAGAAGGCGGCAGCTTTCTATGCTTCACTGCATCACACCTGGCTATGAGAGAAATCAAACAGATGAGCAGTTTCCAAAAATAATTTTAAAAAAAGGATACAATTGGGACTTCCAGATCTTGATATTTGGGACAAATATCTTATTGTTAAATGAAAGGACCAATTCCCCAAAAATGTAAAAGTTGAAATACCTAATTTTGTCAGAACTTCTTCTGTTTCTCTATAACCATGCCATTCTTTTTGTATCTCATAAATTAAGGTATTCAGACTTTATTATGTGTAGCTAGTGTTGGATGCCCATTATTTTAAAAAAAACAAAGATAATGTCTAAGCTATATGTCTGCTTACTTAGTGATCTTTGTACTTTGCTAATGAACTAGATTTTTGTTCTTTCAGGCTATTTTGACAATTTACCGTGATTATGAGCAATAGTCAATAACTTGTAGACTTAATATTAGGTTTTCTATTTTTGCTTGCCTTTCTCCATTCATATTGTATCTGATTAATTCTCCTTCTCATCTAACTTTTTTGCTCACCTTTTGTGTTGTTTTCTTTCTATTAGCCTCTGCTGGTCCACATTTTTTTCTGTCTGCCCCCATGCCTCCTGTCCTCTCTTTCTCTTCAACATGTTTTGTATGGTTATATTAGAATTGAACCATATTTTTATTTTTTTGTAGTCAAGAGTAAATTTTCCCCAAATAGTGTAATATTTAGACAATTCCTGAAGGTAGCTCCAATTCAATAAACAACTATATATTGAAAGAATGATAGAAGGGGGTTGTGATAAGTTTGAAAGGCAACATTCTAATTTCCTAAATGTAAAATTTTTATTTTGTTTCAAAGGTGTTCTGTATGAACTAAATCTTAAGGAGTGTGAGTGTAAACAAAAATGACATTTCAGGCACGGAGTGGAAAATGTTTTCTCTTTGAAATAATAGTAATAGTACTAGTAATAATAATAAAAATAATAAAGAAGTAAATTTGTAATTTTTATACAATTTTAAAATAAAATATTATGAGGATTCAATGTAACAGCTTAAAAGTTAACACTTTCATTCTAAAATTTTAGCATTTTGCTTTTGTCAAGAAAAATGTTTTGCTTTCTGTTCAGTAAATAATATGTTCTAAAATATGTATTACTTGTTTTTCAGTCTTAAAAATATCCCTGATAGTGCTAGCCCTGGTTGCATATTTGAATCTCAAAGGAGTTGTGTTTTGTTTAGTTACTACATGACACCTCAATAAAGATTGATTTTATTTGGAAATTAATTCATCAGACAACAAGAAAGCATGTTACCTTCCTCCGTACTTTCCCTCTCTTGTGGGTAAAAGCTCAAGAAGAAAAATAACAGGAAAATATTAGCAGACATGTACTATGGTAGGTCATAAGGAAACAAAAAGAAAACTCCGCTGCCTGAAATATAAATTGCTACTTGTCTGAGCCTGGAAATACTAGTACAAACATTTTTGCCATTTAGCTAGTGAACCTGAGAGAAAGAGGTCCCTAAGGAATAAGAAACCACGCAAACAAGGTCTGAAAGAACATAGTCATAATCAATGGCACCTAAAACCCAGTGATCTCAGAGAAGAGAAAATTTGTGCATTTCCTCCGCTGGTTTAGTTGAAGAGCTTCTTTGTAAAATAAGGTTCATACTGTGACGGCAGATGCTCCAGCATTTTTCATAGTAGATTGGGAGAGCTGTAATGAGGATTGCCTGCAAAAAAGCAGTGTCATGAACACCTATTAAAGAGGAGTGCCCGCCCCAAACACCCTTGGCCCCCTCGACTTGGAGTCTGCTCCAACAGCTCCAAAGCTCTACTTTTTAGATATGAAGCTTGTGAAGTCAGAAGCAGTCTTCAAGGCAACTACTCATGTAACTCTGATCCTCTTTACCTGTACAGCTTGTGGGCAAAACCGTCAAAGGTTTGATTGTCAGGGAACGATACTTTGAAACAAAATCCCTTAGAACAATATGCAATGGAAGATTGGAACATAGACCCAATGTGCAGAGGTGACACAAGTGCTGGTGCAACTTACAGTTAATTATTATTTAGGAATTATTTGAGTTCTGGGATGGAAACTAAAATGCTAGACTAAGCATTGTTTACTTTTCTGTAAGAGATATGGAATTAGATTAAAACAAGTTTAATATGTTGCCTGCAACAAGTTCATTTGAGGAAATTATCCTAACAGTAAGTACTCCTGTGGCATTTAAGTATACTGGCATTCCTCATAGCAGAAAAATTATTTCCAGCATTTCTACAGGCCTTCCTCTAGGTGTTCAGTTCCTCCCTTTGTTGCATGGGGATATAGATATGTCTCTCATTTGTAAACATTTCAATATATTTGATGCAGGTTGTATTGGGTGTGGCTGAGATGGAGTTAATTTTCCCCATAGCAGCCCTCACAGTGCTGTGCTTTGTATTGGTAGCTAGAAAGGTGTTGATAACACACCAGTGTTTTGGCTACTGCTGAGCAGTGCTCACACAGCATCAAGGCTGTCTCTCCAACATTTTCCCCCCTCACCAGTAGGCTGGGGGTGAGCAAGATCTCAGTGGGGGACATAGCCAGGACAGCTGACCCAAACTGACCAAAGGGATATTCCATACCATATGACATCCTCTCAGCAATAAAAGCTAAGAGAAAGGAGGAGGAAGAGGGGGCATTCATTATTTACGATGTTTGTCTTCCAGAGTAACCGCTACGTGTAGTGAAGCCCTACTTTGCAGGCAAAGTGGCTGGACATCACCTGCTGATAGGAAATAGAGAATGAAATCTTTGTTCTCCTTTTGCTTCTATGCGCAGCCTTTGCTTTTATTAAACTGCCTTTATCTTGACCCACAAGAGGGTTTTTTCCATCTCATTTTCTCCCCTCCACTCTGTCCTGCTGAGGACGGGAGTGACAGAGTGGCTTCGTGGCACCTGGCATCCAGCCAAGGTCAATCCACCACACAAGTTTATAAATGGAATTCTGCTTATTCCCTTAGCTCCTCTTTTGGACTCTATTTTTATTCAAGACAAATATTTCTACCAAAATTTTGTCATTGTACTGATACACATTATTTCAGCAGTTCTTTTACTTTTATGAGCCTGAGATAAGGGTTACAAAAGTGCCAAAGGTCACCAGTGTGGACAGCGCCAGCATGCTCTAGAAGAGTGTAGCCCTTAGCAAATGGATGTAAGCCAACAGAGGCCATCTGGCTTCAGGGCCAGGAATGCTCCCTGACCTTCCTTCTTTTAACAGTACATAGAGATGATGATGCATAGCTCAAACTGCTGTGCTAGATCAGTACCTGTACACTAAGGCATACTCAATATTAATCTCTATAATCATGACTACTTTGGGGATTTTTTCTTATCTGTTGTACTGAAAAAATAATGTTTTGGATAATCTGAAACAATTCTGTCTGGTTCTTTTTTACTTTCTTATTTTGTTTGAAAATAGAAAAGTTACAGAAACATACTAGGTAAAAATCATATACTTAATTGGACACAAAAATATAATTTTTTGGTCTATTTCACTTGGTCATTTATGAAATTTAAAAAAAAGTAAAAGGGATTAAAGACAAATCAGAAGGTTTTTTATATGTTTGTGAAAAGTGGAGCTCAGGCTCTCAATCCATTTCAATCAAAGTTTTGGAAATGAAAGTGTCCTTTAACTACAATAAATACTATAGTGTTATAGCCACTCAATTTCTGTTAAAACATTTTTGACTGAGATTATTCAACCTCTGATTTCACAAGTTCATCAACAATTTACCCTCCTCTCCAATTTTCTATAATAAACTATTCCCTGAAAAAAAAGCTACTTGGCTCTTATCACAGTAGTTAGCAGCAGTCACACCAAGTTACGCATTGGCAAATCAGTGTAAGTAGCATAATTTGTATGTTGAGAGGATGAAATGAAGCAATTTCTCTCCTGTATGTGCAATTCACAACATCTTTTTGAATGCTTTTAAATAAATATCGTGTTGCAAAAACTGCTTATGAGCCCACTTCTAACTAAATAGCTGTCAATGGAAGACCTAAAGTAAAGGAGCATTTCTCTGTTTTTGCCTTCCAACTTCTTCCCCAGTTTAGACAATTCTCATCTGGAAACTAGACGTTTCCTTTGCTGGAGACATGGGAATATAGTTCAAGAATTTGGCCAATTGTTTTATTTTTTCAGGAAGGCATATTTCATATTTAAAAGGTTGTATCATACTCAACTCTCTCCATCTAAACTTCAGAAATAAAATTTAATTGAGATATCTGTGTTGTCTCTAGAGTCAGGGGAACCAGATAGTGGTTGCGTCCAGCTGATAATAGCACACATACTAGCAGTGAACCTTAACCCTCCTGGTCTCCTGGAATCTATTACACGCACTGGGTATGACATGAGAATATAGGACTGTTTGAAAGCAGAAGACTCTGTAAAAAGGATGGGAATTTAACCATATCTGTAATGAACTACCTTCTGAAAATACCTGGGTTTTTACTCAGAGAGGGCTAGTAGGTTTGCTTCAGCAGAGACTCTGGCAGATACCAAAGGTTCAAGTAGTATCTAGATTCTAGTAGATACCAGAGTCAACCCAAAGTTTGGTTTGAGATGTAGCAGCATACATGTACAAGCACCTCTCCCTCTAGCAACTCTAGAAACATTTCAGGAGATTATGTCAGATTACATGTCTGTTTCAGGTGATTAAAGTGCCATGGAATAAGCCTCACCCCAAATGATAACAATTTAGTAGAAACGTAGATGGTTTCACATGTGCCAGTATTACTACAGGAGTTGGAAAAAAAATAAAGAGCAGGAGGGAATGTTCTATTGGCAATGGCTGTAAAGTACATAAATTAAATTTAAAATTTTCTTATATTTAACTCTAAAAATATAATATACATGGCATAGGTTAGAATGAAAATACAATTTCATGTCACTGAGGATGGAACATATATGAAATATCAATATAAGGGCAATTTTTATTATTGCAGTGTAGAACTCTATTCATTTCAGTACTTTTGCTATAAATTGTCATATCCAAAATGTCACCTTGCCCTTATTGTTATTGGTGTCCATACTTTGTCTGTACTGAGGTTGTTCGTTCAGTGCAAGAGAGCAAAGAATATCACATGCTTCTACTGTAAATATTGTACATAACTTATTTTTCTTCTCTGGAGACTTTGCCTCCGTTCAAAAGCCAGTCAAGCTGCACTGCTTGGTCTGTGATTTCTGCACAGCTATTTCATTAAAATACATGTTCAGTTATATGACAGGTGTCCTATCTCTTTAAATACTGTTTGAGCCTAATATCCATATCAGTAGACTATTATTTTTACCCAGCCATACACCGAGAGCCAAAACTGAGAAACTCTATGATCTTCCAAAGGTTATTGTTAATTTTTTGGGTGGAGGGGCTTAGAGGTGATTCAAAGTATCCACTAAAAGAATTTAATGATATGTTCAGAGTCCTTTTATTTTCTGACAGTATAAAAACAATGTTTCAATGAAAACAATTCTTTCACATTGTCTACTGCAAAGCTTTCATTTTATACATATGTCCATTTTGTTTTGTAATTCTCAGCATGGTCTATGGGCTTTACCTTATTTGAATTTATAACTATTGAATGATACATTATATATATCCATTTTTTTTCCACACTTCTGGTATTGGCAGGATGATTGAAATTTTATTAGATAAAGCTGTAAAATATAATTTACTTTCTGTTGTTTTTCTGGCTATGTAAAACTAGGCTGCTGATTGGTAGGACAATAAGACTAGGCAAAACATTAAGCAGTCCGTTAACTTTGATTTATTAATAAACATTCATTGAAGAGACTTCTCCATGCAGAATTGGCATAGTGAGTTCCTGTAAGATTAAAAAGCTTTTAAGAAGAAGAATCAAATATGATAAGAATCTTCTGGACAGACACACTTGACTTTATAGATTTTTAAGATAATGCCATTTTAGAAATGCTCTTTATTTTTTATAATGGGAACTTTTGATTATTTAAAAAGAGATTTTTTAATTTTGATGTTTCTGTTCCTGATGGACTCCTGCATTTGGTTTTCCTGTAGAACACAATGTGACACATATTTAAGTCAAATAAATTTTACATTCTTCCAACTGCTTTTTTCCTCTGGGCTCAGGGGGAGGTTTGCTGTAGGTAGTCTCTAGCAACATGCATGAGCAGTCTTATGCTATATAATTTAAGTTGCCATCTGTTTAAAGAAAAAAATTTATGCACATGTTTTCTTTTTTACTTTTTAAGGAAAAAATTATGCACAATGCACTGAATTTAAAAGAAGAAAACCAGTTGGACAATACTGGAAATACAGCTGTGCTGACATTCATCTATTTAATTATTCAGCAAATTCAGACATTCTTCTATTTATGGTTTTCCATGAACAAGGTATGATCCTTAATCATAGAATCACAGAATGACAGAACGGTTTGAGTTGGAAGGGACTTTTAAAACCACCTAGCCCAACCCCCCTGCCATAGGCAGGGACATCTTTCACTAGATCAGTTTGCTCAAAGCCCCATCCAACCTGACCTTAAATAGTTCCAATGATGGGATATCCACAGCTTCTCTGGACAACCTGTTACAGTGTCTCACTACCCTCATCATAAAAAAATTCATCCTTATGTCCAATCTAAACCTACTCTCTTACAGTTTAAAACTATTGCCTCTTGTCCTGCCTGTCACTACAGGCCCTGGTAAAAAGTCTTTCTTGAAGAGCTCTCCCTGAAGAATAGCCATGAGCAGATTGAAAGCTTATGGGTAAGAATTAGAGACCAAGGCAACAAAGGGAACCTTGTGGTTGGTGTTTATTACAGGCTGCCTGATCAAGGGGAGCCTATTGATTAAGTCTTCTTGCTACAAGAGGCATCGTACTCGCAGGCTTTCGTCCTGCTGGAGGACTTCAGCCACCCCAACATTTGCTGGAAAAGTAGCATGGTGAGCAGTAGGCAATCCAGGAGATTCCTGGAGTGCACTGAGGATAACTTCTTAAACCAGGTAATGGACAGCCCTACCAGAGGGTATGCAATACTGGACCTGATGGTCATGAACACAAGCAAGCTAATAGATGGTCAAGAATGGAGGCAGCCTGGGCTGCTGTGATCATGCACTGGTGGAGTAGGCAGTCCTGAGGGATATGGCTCAGGTGAAGAGTAAAGTCAGGACCCTGAATTTTAGGAAAGCAGAATTCCAGCTGTTCAAAGAGTTAGTCAATAGGACGCCCTGGGAAACTGCCCTTGGGTACAAGGGAGCAGAACAGAGCTGGCAGATCTTTAAGGACACTTTCTGTAGAGCACAAGAGTTCTTGATCCCCAGGTGTAAGAAATCAGGAAAGGAAGGAAAGAGACTAGCATGGACAAGTCAAGACCTGCTGGTCAAACTAAAGAGCAAGAATTAAATGCACAAGCAGTGGAAGCAGGGACAGGTATCCTGGGAAAAGTATAGGGATGCTTCCTGGTTGTGTAGGGATGAGGCCAGGAAGGCCAAGGCACGGATGGAGATGAACTTGGCAAGGGATGCAAAGAATAATAAGAAGGGCTTCTACAGGTATGTCAGCCAGAAAAGGGAGGTCAAAGAAAGTGTATCCCCATAATGAACATGATTGATAGACTGGTAACAACAGATGAGGAAAAGCCTGAGGTACTCAACAACTTTTTTGTCTCAGTCTTCACTGGCACCTCTCTTCCCACACCTCTTGAGAGGATGGACTGCAAGACAGGGACTGGGGAAGCAAAGTCCCTCCCAGTGTAAGAGAAGATCAAGTTTGTGACCGCCTGAGGAACCTGAATGTACATAAGTCTATGGGACCTGATGAGATGCATCCCAGAATCCTGAGGGAATTGGTTGATGTAGTTGCCAAGCCACTCTCCATGATATTTGGAAAGTCATGGCAGTCAGGTGAAGTCCCTGCTGACTGGAAAAAGGGAAACATTGCACCCATTTTTAAAAAGGGAAGAAAGGAGGACCCTGCGAACTACCGACCTGACAGCCTCACTTGTGTGCCTGGCAAGATCACAGAACAGATCCTCCTAGAAGCTATGCTAAGGCACATGGAGGACAGGGAGGTGATTTGAGACAGCCAGCATGGTTTCACCAAGGGCAAGTCCTGCCTGACCAACCGAGTGGCCTTCTATGAGGGAGTGACTGCATCAGTGGGCAAGGGAAAAGCTACGGATGTCATCTATCTGGACTTCTGTAAGGCCTTTGACATGGTTCTCCACAACATCCTTCTCCCTAAATTGGGGAGATATGGATTTGATGGGTGGACTGTTTGATGGATACGGAATTAGTTGGATGGTCACATCCAGAGGGTAGTGGTCAACGGCTTGATATCCAGATGGAGATCAGTCCTATATTTGGACAAATACTGTTTAATATCTTCATCAGTGACATGGACAATGGGATCGAGTGCACCCTCAGCAGGTTTGCAGATGATGCCAAGCTGAGAGGTGCCATTGACATGCCTGAGGGACAGGATGCCATCCAGAGAGACCTGGACAAGCTGGAGAGTTGGGCCTGTGTGAACCTCATGAGATTCAACAAGGCCAAGTGCAAGGTCCTGCACCTGGGATGGAGCAACCCCCAATATCAATACAGGCTGGGGGATGAAGGGATTGAGAGCAGCCCTGCAGAGAAGGACTTGGGGGTACTGGTAGATGAAAAGCTGGACATGAGCCGGCAATGTGTGCTTGCAGCCCACAAAGCCAACAGTATCCTGGGCTGCATCAAAAGAAGCATGGCCAGCAGGTTCAGAGAGGTGATTCTACCCCTCTACTCCACTCTGGTGAGACCCCACCTGGGGTACTGCATCCAGCTCTGGAGCCCTCAGTACAGGAAAGACATGGACCTGTTGGAGCGGGTCCAGAGAAGAGCCACAAATATGATCTAAGGGCTGGAGCACCTCTTCTGTGAAGAAAGGCTGAGAGAGTTAGGATTGTTCTGCCTGGAGAAGAGAAGGCTCTGGGGAGACCTTATTGCAGCCTTTCAATACTTAAAGGGGGCTTATAAGAAAGATGGGGAGAGACTTTTTAGTAGGGCCTGTTGTGATAGGACAAGGGGTAATGGTTTTAAACTAAAAGAGGGCAGATTTAGACTAGATATGAGGAAGAAATATTTTATGATGAGGATGGTGAAACACTGGAACATGTTGCCCAGAGAGGTGGTAGGTGCTCCATCCCTAGAAACCTTCAAGGTCAGGTTGGATGGGGCTCTGAGCAACCTGATCTAGTTGACAATGTCCCTGCTTATTGCAGGGGGTGTTGGAAGTTTAGGACTGTTTGGGACTTCATATTGTTTTTAATCTAAATCTGGCTTGGCTGGCAGAAAAGGCTTTTGACTTGCAGTGAATATAAGTTTTCTACTAGATATTCAAAAATACTGAGCTTGTAGTTGAATTTTTATTATTTAATAATATATTAAACCCAGGGAACACTAAAGAAAACACACTGGAAGTAAAAGCAACATCAAAATCAGTTTAGAAGTGTGACATAAGATAAGGATGTCTACTATTCTTGGGTATACAGTTAGGTTTTTAGCAAAAGCAGGATCAACTAAGAGGGTAAATGCTTTGACACAAGACTGTCATTTAGAATTTGAATTCCCAATGGGGCTTAAATACTATTACTTCAGAAAAAAAATAAATTTGGTGGTTATGGATGCTTCTTCCAAAAGGCTGTTTGATCTTTGTTCAACTGCAGATGCCCTTTATACTCCTGTCCTCACAGTTATTTAGGAATCTATCCTTTATTTCAGCTGTTATTCTTTGCAGTAGCTCTGAACTGTACCGTAAAGGTTGTACTATGCAACTTTTGTGCTAGACTGACATTGGATTAATAAATTGTAAATAGATTAAAAATCTTCGTAAAGTTATCACAGCGATGACTCTTGGGTATGTTTCTTAAGTCTTCAGTGCTGAGACTGGGGTAAGTTGACAGCAGCAGATACAGAGATATAATAAGCAATACTCTTCCTGTAGTAAGTGGTAAATTTGCGTCCACTATTTTTGATTTGCATCTGCTATAGCTCTGATGTAATCTCACTTATGAGTATATAGATCAATGATCAGTAGGCATTTGCATCCTGAGTCATGTTTCTTAAATATCTCTGCTGGTGGTATCACAGGCCATCTCCATGGAAACAGTTCTGATTGATACTACAAAAAGTGAGCTGTGACATCACTAAGTGAATCAACTAGGCAGAAGAATGTTTGTAAATAGAAAACAAACTTCTATAAAACAATTTAGTAAATTACAGTGAGAAATGCATAATATTGTCTGTAGCAGATCTATGTAATAGTGTTCAAGGGTTTTTTTTTCTGTCAAGAAAGTTTTTTTTTTTAAAGGTTGCTGGAATATGATTGCAGCTCTTTAAATCATTGTCGATCTCTTTCAGCTGACAGTGTGAACATATTTAAAGATCTTTATGGCTACAGTACCATATGTTGCAGTTAGTATGAAAAAGCAAATTTCTCAGGAGAAAAAATTCTCTGTCTCTAGGGTGAACAGAAATAGTGACTTCATTCCTGATATTGTTGTCTTTATTGATGTAACTTCTGACATAATTAGATTATATGACCCCTATAAATACATTCCCTCCTCAAGATCCATTTTCTGATGGAATTTTGCTGTAAGGAATAAATATTTCTGTTCCTTTCATTTGTACTTTTGCCATATAGCTTTCCTTTTTTGTTGTTGTTCACCGGCTTCTTCATCCCCCACCTTAGAAAAAGAATTACATCACTACAAATAAATTATTTTTCTCATATTCTTCTGAACACCATCACTGTTCTATGGGCATTGCATGCATATTCTTACTCTTTACCTAATTAACTAGAGGTTTCTTTAGAAATTACCATTTTACCCTGTGGGCTTTTTAGAATTGGACAGGTAGGAAAAATGCTCAGCACCTCAACAATCATGTCAAACATTTATTAGTCTTGCGCACAGTAAGTCTTTTATCTGTTTGTACTTGATATATGAAATGCCTATCAGTTCCATTTGAAAGAGTAGCTTCTACTTTCAGTACCAAAGAATGTAAAATTTTCTTGTATTTAATTATTTACCCAAAGATAGTCTAGTCAAGGTTTGGCAATAGAACTGATTAAACCTATTTGAAATTCTACTCCAAAATTGTTCATTTGGATGTCCAGAGTTATTCATGTGTGCTTTTTAATCAGTATCAGTTGCCAGAGCACCCAAAACAGCCCAGAAGAGAATTATTGGACTGCCTTTTGCTTACAGCTACATCCCCCAGTGTATTCTAGGAAGCTGGCAAAAGGTGTGGTACTGTATAACTGATGGAAATACTCACAAGTTCCTTAATCCCTTATATTTGTCATTTGTACCCCTAGAAAGGGTATTTAGAACTTCCACAGGAATAAGCAAAGGATTTTATTTTGACAATTGTTTTGTGGATGTTCATTGTGGCATTGTCTTTTCTGTACCTGACAATTGAAAGAGAAGAATTCTGAAGAACTGTAAAGTCAATATAAGTTGCACCAGAGTGTGATTATACCTATTGTAAAGTGCATGAAAGCAGTAGGATGTAGCCTGAAAATGAATATGTTCTGAAAAATCATCTCAAGCGAAATATTCTTGTAGATATAGCCCATCAATATTAGTTTAAGCTTCACAGAAGGTATTTTTCCAGCAGGTAGGGATTATTGGAATACTGGGAACACTGCTGTGGGATATCATTATGGGAGTTTTGGTGGTGAGGAGAGCACATCCAAAGAAGAGCAACGAAGCTGGTGAAGGGTCTAGAGCACAAGTCCTATGAGGAGCAGCTGCGGAAACTGGGGTTGCTCAGTCTGGAGAAAAGGAGGCTGAGGGGAGACCTTATTGCTTTCTACAACTACCTGAAAGGAGGTTGTAGTGAGGTGGGTGTCGGTCTCTTTTCTGAAGCAGTTAGTGCTAAGACAAGAGGAAATGACCTCAAGTTGCATCAGGGGAGGTTTAGATTGGATATTAGGAAAAATTTCTTCACGGAAAGGGTTGTCAAGCATTGGAACAGGCTGCCCAGGGAAGTGGTTGAATCATCGTCACGAAGGTATTTAAAAGACATGTAGACATGGCACTTAAGTACATGGTTTAGTGGTGGACTTGGCAGTGCTAGGTTAATGGTGGGACGTGATGATCTCAAGGGTCCTTTCCAACCTAAATGATTCTATGAGTCTATTCTATGTAATGTATGAGAAATTGCAGGTGACATTAAACACATTCAAACACATGTTGAACATTGCATCAGGAACTGAGCAGAAGACATTGTATTAAAGGAGTTAGTGATCTTGAACAGGCCGTGTCTGCTCTATTGGGCCTTGTTTTCAGGTCTTGAAAAGCCCATATGTTAGTAATATAATCTGTAGTTTAAAAGATTTTTGGGAAAGGTGAACTGTATGTGGATCAAAGGGTGGGATGTGATGACCCTGACTGGGGGACCACTGCACACTGAGGAGTCAGTGATCCACATAACAATCCAGGCCTGTGCTCTGCCAGGCTGTGCTGCGAGTGCAGCCTGTGCTTCAGGCTGTTCTGTGTGGCACAAACCCCATGGCCGCAGGACAGGCTCAGCCAGTTCAGTGTAAGAAGGGAACCTGCAGGCAACACCCATTTGATACCAGAGATTACACCTCCTGCATGGCCTTGCCTTTATCTAAAAGTGTGGGAAAAAGCTGTCATGTGAGCATCCTTTATGAAGAGAGTTGTTTTCTTGTAAGAAAATTATGCAATAGCTCAAATAACCAAAAAAGTAGGAGCTTTCTTCCACAGACCATATCTGCACAGTGTCCCATGGGAAAATCTATCTGGGCCTTGCATATTGATGCACAAATGCGGGGTTCCCAATGTCTGAAGGGGCATAAGACTTACTTGTTATCCACATAACTCTTCTTACTCTGTCTTATTAAAACAGCTATCTTATAAGCCATTTGCTGTTAAGCCTTTCTTACTGATGTCCAGAAATAACCCTGTACCATCTCTCTCTCTCTCTCATCTCAATCCCTTCTCCCCCTGGTGCAAAACAAACATACAAGTATATGCAAGAGTTTCCAATAAAAGTATTTTGTGCATAATAAAACTGGCAAAGGCTTTATTTATTCCCTTGTGCTCTGTATGATAAAGGTGAGGCATATACGGTGAGGCTGTGCAATCTGAGTGCACAGCAGATCAGGAAAGCTATTGTACAGCATATTTCCTGAAGATCCTCATATTAACTCCATCAAGTGAAGCCAATTTCGTGGGCTTTGAGACAAAGGAAAATTCTCCTTCCTGGTCCACTAGAGTCAACTTTATCTCGGACCCCAAGGTTCATCCAGACCCAGTGTGATATAGCCAGGCTGCTGTGGCTCCCAAGTCCAGCCAACAGTGGCGTGTATTCCTGGTAGGTGCCCATCCACCCACCCACACATGACGCAAACATGGCCAGCCATAGAAAACGGAGAGCAATGTCTTTATTGGCACCATGTAAACATGACCAACGTAGACAGCAAAGACCCATTCCTCCTCTCTGGCTGATCAGGGTTTAAGTTCACTTAGGTGTGTGAATATACACACCCGAAATCATTTGCTTCACAGACACAGCCACATTTGCAGACACGTGGAACATTATCACATACTCCAAGTCTTTTCCTATCCCTGCACAGATCTCCATCCCTTTACCCAGGCACTGGGTCAGACCTGGGGTCTTTCTGAGCACCTCCTCTGACTTGCTGGCTAGTACGACTCAAAGTCTGATAGCAAAAAAGACACATCCATGCATGCAAGTGCACATGCAAAACAGAAAGAGGTCACAGCAGTTCACACAGAAAATTGTTAGGAATGGATTTTAATAAGAAAACAAGACAGCCTGCAGTGGTAGGCAATTGAATTGATCTGCACCTTGCTCTCGCTCAGCCGGCCCCTTTTGTGCTCCTTCCTCTTCACTTCCCATTCTTGTTCTTCCTCCATCCACACTGATCCTTCTCTTCCTTCATCCTTGCCTCCTCCCAGGTAAAAAGTCCATCCCTAATTAAATAGTCACAGTTTTGCTGCATCTATATGCAAACCTGCTACTTCTGATATAATTACCTAGGGCATTCCAGCCTCATATGATATGAGCAATACAGTAACCTAGCCAATCAAGCCATCCTTGCAGGTTATGGTTACCAAGGGCCACAATGGCATTGAAGGATTTCACTCCCCAAGAGTTCTCCAATTCTCTTAATTACTCTCTTAATTATTATCTGTGGAGTTTGGCTGTCTCTCACCTCACTCCCCCCTAACCATCTGTGAAATTCAACCATTTCTCATAGTGAGACCCATAGCAGCCTCTTACTCCTATGTCCAGCAGTTTCTCATGTTCAGTTCACTTAGCTAAACCTCAGGCAAGGGCATAGTCATCTGCCTACGTACCTTTAACAAATTGGATGTGGACTCTGCGGTGTTCTGCTTAATTTTAACTCTCTGAGAAACAGTTTTAGAAAGTAATGAACATACAGATTTGCACCTCTTGATAAATAGATTGTCTTTTTACCAGTTCACATTCAGAGTCAAATCTGCATTGTTCTCACATGCAGTACTCTATTCCATTAAATATATGTTCATGGAAGAACTACAGTATTAACACACTTTTAAGCAAAAGTGCATAAAGTATTATTATAGAAGTATATACAATTAATTTTCCACTGACATATAGAATTAGTTTTTTACTGCCTTATAAATCAACTTTTATTAATGAATGTTTATCTTTAAATCTTTATCTTTAATCACTACCAATGAGTGTATATATACATATATACACCAAGAATGGAACAACATTCATTGGAATTAAATGATGTATGCCTGTATACCCTCCTGGCAGCTGTTTTTTATGTGAAATTGTAGTAAACAAGGAAAGTTAGTTTCTGTTTGTGGTCGTGTCCAATAAGGCCCAAGACATTAAAAGTTCTGGGAAAGGTTGAGGCAGAAATTTTAGACTGAGAATGATCTTAAGAATTTGAGGTTTATCATTTTGTAGACATTTTTCTAGAAGTAAACATCCATTCCTTGCTTCTACAAGTGAACAAAAGATCTACAGTGATTAAACCTTTGTTTTACTTCTCTAGCAAAATAGGTGATACAGATAAAAAATGCAGACTGACAAACAAAACCAATAAATCAGACACTGCTAATGTATTAAACTCTGCAGCCTAGATAATTTCATGAACATTTTTTTTTCTATAGTTTATTAATGAAGCTTATCTCAAGGTTCATGCCTTTCTGAAAGTTTCTCCAGAGGATAAAAATGTATTTGGAGTACTACCAATGATGCTGAAATAAAGTACTGCTATCTCACATGGACTTTTGATCACTAAAATGTGCAAGATTCGAAGAATAAATAAAATAAATCTTGAGGTTACTGGAAACAACTTGGGATTTTCCAAAATGCCAGTAGCAAAATAGTAGCATCGGGTGCAGAAAAGAAAGCCAAGACTTCAAAGAATGTTTTAGAGGCTTTTTTTTTTTTCAGAACAGAGTGTATTTGGTAGTCTTTGGGCAATGACTAATAGGTGTTTGCTGAACTTACCAAACCCCTCTAAGCCTAGATATCCTATATGTCTCCTTTCCCATTGTCATCTGTTGCATTAAAAAAACCCCACTTTTTTTCCTAATATTTAATCTATTCCCTCTTTTCTGCAAGCTAAACTTTTTTCTTCTTGTCCTTCCCCGTACAGATATGTTAAATAACTTACCATCATCTTCTTTTTAATCACATTTTATATGCTAGAAGATCATTATCATAACCCCTATTCCCTTTCCTTTTTTTTTTTTCCCAAGCTAAATTACATTCCTTCAGCCTTTCTGAGAGGTCTTATTTTTTGAACATTTTTGTTTGGGTTGTTCCTCTTCTGTGGACTTCCATCAGTTGTGTTCCTAGAAATGCTGTGTCCGAAAGCAGATGCAGTACACAACTAGAAGCTTTATTTGGGACAAATAGAACAGAAAATCATACACTTTCTATGCTCCTCATTCAATACTCCTACTGATTACATGCCAGATTAAGATTTGCCTTTTTACATCATCTTGTCTTGCACACTCTTGTCTTACATGCAGTTTGCAACCCATTCTAAGTCCAACATCATCTTAATTTCCACTCTCTGGTCAGATCTACATTTCTATTTGTCATTTTAACTATAACCTTGTACAGTCTAGTTCTTTGTACTAGTGCTTACTAAATTTCATATTGTTTATATTGTACTAGTGCTTGCTAAATTTCATATTGTTGATTTTGGACATTTTCTCCAACTAGTTAAGATGATTTTGGATTTGGATGCTGCCCTGCAGAGTGTTTGGAATTCATCAGCAACAGCAGATGCAATATATGTATTGTTTATTCAGTCAACCTGGTCAGTAACAAAAATATGTAGAGACTGACCCTTCAGTAAACCTTTCAAAATGTAGTTTCTCCAGCTTGATTGTGAACCACATGTAGATAGTCTTTGAGTATAATTTTTCATCTAATTACATACCTACTCTGGCAATTTCAGCCATTTTTCCCTCTTTTTTTTTCAAGAGATTGCCATATGTTACAATGTCAACAGCCTTTCTGAAGTGCTGATATAACCCCTCTACTGATTATTCTTTATCCAATAACATAGCTATCTTGTCAAAGAAATAAATTAAATGGTTTTCTACTGTTTGGTCTAAATACATCAATTTGAGCTCTTTCCCCCACTGCCACCATTCTTTATTATCTATAAACTTCTAATTTATTTCAGAATTTATTCAGGTAGGTTTTTTCTGGAAACAAAATCAGACTCTGTGGTCTATAATTCTACTGACTTTGCTTTCTGCCCTTTTTCATTTAAGTACTATATTTGCCTTTTTCCAGTCCTCTGGGACCTTCCTCCTATTCCAAGAAGTCTCAGTGCTAATCGCTAACAGCTCAGACACTGCATCAGCTCATTCCTTCAGTGCTCCAGGGAGAATTTCATCAGACCCTGCCAACTTGAATATCTCTAACTTTCCTCTGACTGTTCACTCCCTACTTTATCCTATATTCATCTTTTGATAAAAAATATTTTTTCTAAATTTCTAATTGCAGTTAATGTTTTTTATTTCAACAGAAACACAGATACCACTTACATGCTAGTATTTCTTATTTCATCTGTTACTTGCTTGTGTTTGATATGTAATAGCTCATTTGGTAGTGAATTATTTGAGGACATTAACATGCCTGATGTTTTCAGGATACCCCCTTTCAGCTTTAATATTTATGTGATGACTGGATTAGATTATGGCAATTCATGGCAGGACTTGAAAAATTAGCTCAAATATTTTGAAAGCCCATTAAGTAGCATCTCTTTTATCACTTTGGCCTATCTATTAATTGAAAACTTCACCAAAAAACACCAGAGGATGAAGGAATTGTGCAACTGGTTATGCTTATTTTCTTTGGATTGAGATAGCATTCTTGATTGTGGATAATAAATAAACTGGTAATATGGGGGAAAAGGGTTGTTTTTTGGGGTCCTGGGAGAAAGACTGATGGTGTATAGGACCAGTGTATGGAGACAAAATAATATGCTTGGGAATACCTGGGGACACTGTAGATACTGAGTACCTAGGAAAGATGAACGAAGTCATGGAACTTCTTGTTTTGAACTGGGTCTTCACTGACACATAAAGTCCTTTGACTACCTCAGGTAGCATTGCTCAAGTGACTTGAGAAAATAAGCTCTTCTGTGGTACATCTCCATTTACATATCTAAATCAAGGAAGCAAAGTCAAGTGAAGTATTTGGCAGCCCAGACAGGAAGCTGTTCACTGTTTCACTTACCAAAAAGTCTTTTTCAGCTGTTCTCTCCAGCCTCAGTGTGAAGTCTCAAGAGACAAACAATCCTTGCCTGTTTCTGACAGAAATAGTTTTGTAAGCATTGGACACAGCCAGTGTGTAAAGAAGTATTTTAGTCATTCACTTTGAAGTGATAATGAGAGGGGAGCAATGGTACCTGCACTGGCTCCCCAGTAGCCTCCACTGAATGGCATCTCTGCTCTATTTTGGCAGCCTTAAAGTCATGATGGTCCTTTGACTTCTCCCTGTAAAATTGATTGGTATGTAAGTGACATTTTCTTTGTCTTTCCTAGGAAGCCATGGCCATGAATGAAAGTTTTGAATGCTGTGACTTTTATTTTTAGACTATGTTCAGTTACTAAGGTTTCCTTAATAACAAAGTGATGATATTGCTTTTAAATTTCAGCAGTACCTTTAATAAAAGCCGTTAAGCTTTTGAGTTTTGCGCCAGTGAGGGACAGGATATATGGCTATATTTGTGTGATGGGAGGAGGCTTGAGATCTAGCTTAAGCACAAACCTAATACTGTAAATATATCCTATTGGTCTTTTCAGTAACATATGTAGCCAAAAGAGGCCAGAGGACAATAAGACTGGGCATTCTCTTTGGCATCTTAAGCTGTCATTTCGCTCACAATTATTTATCTTTTGTCAGCATTGAGAGCTGAGGCTTCTAGTCAATCCCTGCATACCTACAAATGTTTCTATATTGTCATTCAGTTGCAATTATTTCTATTAGTTGTAGTATCTAGCACCTTAAAACAAGATAGGAAATCTGAAAGAAAGATTCAGGAAGCTGTTTTGAACAGCTAAACTTCCTCATGTGCTCAAATAACTTAAAAGTGTTAAGGCTCCCAGGAAAACTCAGTCAAAAGTAGTACTTTAAGAAATGTATTTTATCTTGTTTCTTTTTTGTTTTGGGACTATCTTTCTATAATGGGTCAAGCATTTATGGCATATTAATGAATATAAGTGGTGAAGTGCAGACCACTGTAGGACAAGTGTATATTATAATGATCAACTTAAGTGATTAATAATGTTGTTATCTTGGCTTATTCACATGTAACCTAGGTTTTATTTAGTGAAAGTCTCCTGTAAATTTATCACAGTGTAATTAAAGTGCGGGAAAGAAAGAAATGCTGAAGATGGTGATAATGAGCTATCAGGAACATCTGGCAATTACTCTTAGCTGTAAAGACTTTTAGTACTTGGTGAGCATACCCCTTGCTGCTATAAAGCAAAATGAACAGGTAGGCTCTAAAGATGCGTTGAAAAGTGAAGTAAAAATGCAGATTCTCTTTTCAGCAACTCATTAAAAAAATACTGAAGTTGTTTTAAGAGTTTCTCCCTAGATACATATGAGGAAAAAATAGACCTTTATATAAATGAGATTCCTTGGAGTCATCATCACTAACAGAGCTAGAGACAGGCCCAGGTACTTCAGGTTATCATCATGCAGAGAAACTCTTACATTTGTGAACAATGTGCTGAATCATGACTTTATGCTATGTAGTTTTCATCAGTTGCACTACAACAGGAAAAACTGTAGTCAATAAGAAAGACTACAGTGACCAGTGATAAATTATGCTGATGATATCCTTCTTTGTTTTCTTAACCATTTTGCTCTCATGACATTCTTTGATATTTTTAACAAAACAGTTTATAAAGCAAAACACCATTTTTAATGTAGATTATAAATTTTTAGTTCACAATTCTTATTTTCTCTCAACAGTAGACCTTTGCGATATCACTAAATGAGTTTTCCCAGTCCACCTCAGGTTGGAGTTTGTCAAAGGAAAAAAATTCTTAGTTCACATCATTTAAACCAGATTGGGATTGAAACAGTTTCTTGGTGTGTTAACAACATGCAGTTATCCAGCAATCAGTGAACTATACATACAGGATCGATACCAGTAATAAAACAGAATAGCTGCAATACTAGAGGCAGAATGCTAAACACCTAAAATTTTATAAGCACCTTTATCTTCTCCCAAATTTACCTCCAGAGGTTCTAATCACACCAAAACACACACATGTGCGTATACAGACACACACACAGTTACAGGCACACATCCTCTCTAGCAGAACACGTGGATTGCCAGTAAACCCCCAGCCTCCTGGAAGCGGGGCTGCCCTGCTTGCACACCCCTCCTGTGGGAGATGTGGGAGCCGCAGCTCCATGTTGTCCCTACGCCGTGGGGAACAGCCACTCCCAGGGCAGGACCCTCATGGCATCCGGCAGGGAGGCTGCTCCCTCTGGCCTGGGTAGGGGCTGTGATGCTGCAGGGCAACATCTGGCAGTGCCAAATCAGGTTTCACTCCTGTTGTTTCCACTCCAAGGTCTTTTCCTCCTGTTATGAATTTTCATGCTGTTTTTATACTTCTTAGGCTAATTCCTTCTTTGTATGAAAAGCCTCATAATTCTCTGATTGCTTTCTAATCCTGCTGATGGTCGTCTTCCTCTTTAAAATGATCAGTTTCAGGCAAATGGATTCAGACAGTTTTGAGTTTTCAATCCAGACATATAGACTATTTCTACTCAAATTCTCATTTTACCAGGTTATCCAGGCCAATCATTTGCCAAGGGTGGGCCATAGAAGTACCCCACAGAATTTAGCCCTAAGATGTTATCCTCTGAGAACTAGTGAAAGAAAAAGAAGGAGGAAAATAAATGTTTTAGGTCTGCTGAAAATAAAAGCAAATGTATTAATTACAAAACATTTATCTTCAAACACTCAGTTGCAAACTCCCAATATTTAGCCTATATCCACTGAAATGAATGAGGCCATACTTATGAATCTCCTTAGCAGAGGCCATCCAAGGAACACTTTATGAAAAGTGTGAGTGCAATTTGGATACTATGAAATACATAGCTTTTTTATCTCCCAACAGCATTTTAGAAAGAAACATGCCTGCTGCCCAGCTGGTTTCCACAACAAACCATTTTTGATGGACTCTTCTATCCTCACCTTGAGAGCCATGGAGACCTTTTAAACCCTTTGGCTGAGACACCAAGACACCCCCAAATTTGCTGCCTAACAAAGTGGAGAGATATATTATCCATTCAGGCACTGTCTATAAAGTTTGACAAATCTGTCAAACCTACAAAGAAAACAGACTTGGTGGCTTATAGAAGACACTTTTTGTACTTTTGGAATCAAGAACAGGCTCTGGGATATTTAAGTGTTTTAAGCCTGAGCTTCATCCCCATCCAGAGCAGACTTCAGGTCCTATCAGAAAGGACAGAAACTGCATCACTGCCCCATTAAAGATTTAGGTATTGGAAGGAGTTGGCTTTCCTTTCAACAATGGATTCATGTTAATCCTCTTTTAGATTAATATATTATATAAAACATTGGAACAACAATTCTCCTTGGGAAACTAGAGCTGCAAGATCATGCATACCAGAGAACAAATGTTACTGGCAGATATGAGGCAGCCTATTGAACGAGTTTCCAAGGTAGAAACTGCCTAGGAAACGGGAAGAAACTGATTTTAACACTGATGTTGCACCTGCGCTATGGGATAGGTCTGCTTCATGGAGCACTCTGACTTGTCCAGATCAGAGGAGCCAGTGGAGGAGGTTTTTCTTTTCCTCACAGGGCATGTGAGGGATAGCGTGCTGTTAGATGCACTGTAGTGTGCAGTGCATATACTCTGGACAGGACCAGGACAGTGTAGACAGTATCAGAAACTTTAGTTCAAAGCACAGAAAGATTATTCCCTTAATGAAGGACCTATGAATTTTCTTAATATTTCTTTAAATCGCTACCGTTTCACAGTATTTTTTTTGAGCCTCTTTGGTTTCTTTCAGACCCATATGCATTAATTGCCAGTTGATACACTCACATTCAGGAGGCAGGCAGGCTATCTGAATGCTGCTCCCGTTTTACTGCATTGCTCTCCATTGTCTTCATTGTTAACCAGTGTCAACCACTCTGCCAGAACTTGCTTTGTTGAGATCACACAATCTAATTTGCCCCTTTTTTGTTCTATTATTATAGTCATTATTTCTCAGCTAGCCCACTGCACTTAAAATAACTAATCAGCTGTGCTACTTTACAATTAAATAAAAAAATAACCCTTCTACATCACTCATGGACAATAAAACAACCTTTTTATCAAGTTGACAATTTGTTGCTTGTTTATTTCCCCTGGTTTGTGTGTGTTTGTTTATCTTACTGTAGTTTCAAATCCTTATTTTGCTGTTCACAGATTATTTTGGTTTTGAATCTTTTGACACTCAGACCCTTCTTCCTTTGAAAAGATTTTTTTAAAACCATCAGAGTTTTTTCAAGACAATTGGATTCTGAGCCCCAGTAATTATACAGCTCTCCTGATAAAAGTCAGTGGTTTCTCACAGGTAGCTTTTCTATTTATATGTATTACACATTTAATACTGTAAACAAAGTTAACAATTGCTGTATTCTTTTCCTCTTTGAAGAAAAATCACATAAGGATTTGGCCACAACTCCTCTCTATCAGCCTTGCATCTCTTTGTACAGTGTTACTGGAATCAATTTTTGCAGGGAGCTAAATGACATTAAACAAACATCTGTGTTTCAATAAAGAATGTAACTTCTTACCACTGTAGACAGAATAAAATTTTGAGCACTTAAACCAAATTGTGGTTTTCAAATGAAAATCCAGGAAAACAACATAATCTATGTTGTACATGAGTTACTGAAGTCATTAAAGTCCAATCACAGTTTTGATACATTTTCTTATAAGGTCACATCTCTTTTTTTTAAATTATTTGATCATATACTCACAGTAATTTTTTCATTAAAAAACTCCACACTAACCCTAAACTCTTTAAGACAGTGATGATTTAAAGAAGCATATAAACATCAACATAGTTAAAAACAAAAAATCCCATCTATTTTCTCAAAAAATACAGCACTATACTGAAAACTACTCTATCACAGAAAATACCTTTCTTGATGGTGAACTCTGCAGTGTAAGACCACTCAGGAAAACTTCTAAAGTCCTGATTATTAAAAAGGATTTCATATGAGATGTGACATGTACTCTTTACCATTCAGAAAGTTAGATTCACATATCAATCAAATGTAGTAACCCCTACGTCATTACACCAGTTTCTGGTTTTGAGGGTAGTGGTAGCAACTAACCTTTTATGTGGCTAATTCAACAGACTAGGTTAATTCCCCTGTAATTTTCCTCTTTTTGGTACGGGTATTTCAGTGACTTCTTACCACTGTATTCCCAGTGGTATTCTTGGAGCATTTCTTTATTAGTAGAGCACAGAAAATGTTCAAATAAACTATTGACTATATATGGACATACCTCTTATTTAAAAAGTGGAATTTGGTTGTCTCATTCATTTTAAATCACTTTCTTTCTGTGATGCAAGTTGTAAACAGGTCGTGCTGGAGAGCTCATTTTACACATACGCTTCAGGTGCATAAACTCAGACTGCAGGCTCCAATTGATCTTCAGAGCAACTTTGTTCTGCAGGCACTAGTCTGCCAAAGCCCTTTGTTTTGTGATGTAGCACACAAGAGAAACTGCTTCTGAGAGGATGGAAAAACAAAGTAAGAAGAATATATCTTGGCTTAGGTTAATCAAAACTCTTTCCCTTCATCTCTGACAGAAAATCATCTGAATGAAAGATGGTTTTTAAAGGTGGACAAATGTATTTTGAATGTTAGAGGTTTGCTGCCTGTGGTAAAAGCACAGTCCTCTGTAAAGAATCCTGTGTGTAGAATGCGGACTTATTTTTTTCCTCTTCTTTCTATTCTGTCAATTCTTTTGAATAAAAATGGAAGTGTAGAACCGTAGCCTAACAATTTTTTGCCCTTTGCTGGCTAGTTTCCAGATATTCTTTTAAAATAAAAAAAAAAGGAAAATTTCAAAGCATGAAGAGGATGACTTATTTTTGTTATCAAGAGAACAATAAATGCACTTGCTATTTATACATGATAACATCTGTTTTAATTATAATTGCCACAGGCATAATTGTGAAGAACAAAAAGAATAATAATTACTGTTGCTGTAGTTGCAGTTTCTTTATGCTATTAAAATACATATTTCTAGATAGTATTTTGATAAGTCAACATTGCAGAAAACCACACCTGTGTTGAAAGATGGATGTCTTTATAACTGCAATGATTTCCTTCTGTATTCCCTTCCTTTCACACCTTTCCCTGTGGAGTTCATATCAAGTAATCTTTGTGAATTATAAACAGTGAAATTTTGTGTTGTTGTCAAAGGAAAATAATGTAATGTTAGAGTAAACCAACTCACATCTGCAAGGAGAGCCAAGAACACACAGAAAGATGCCTTTTGCTTCCCAGTCTGTCGAAGACCCCATATACCAAGACTTTCTCACCTTCCTCACAGAATGAATTACAAGTACAAAGATAGTGCCATTTAGAAATAGAAAAGAAGTTGGAACTACAAATAAGCACACATATAGTAATTATTAGCTAAGGAAAGACAAATTTGTGTTCTCAGAAGCCATTTATCAAGAGAAAGAAGAGTTGACCTGATGTTCCTGTTTCAGTAATATCTATCACTATCAGCTGTTCTTGGGATAGACTAAAAAGTGCATCCCATCAGAGCAGACAGAAAGTGCAAATTTTGATCTGCTCAAAGACGTAACTACATGTTCTTTTGGAAAAATAAAAATACAAGCTTTTTGTTCAAACAGAAATTACACTACAGACAGCTGCTTATCTTAAAAACTGACTGAAGATTCACAAAGAACTTAAAAATGAAGAAAAGGTAAATATGTTAACAGGCAAAATTTGTACATTATTGCAATGTCTTGCTTAATCTTCTGTTTCATACAGTCTTATTCATATACATTACTGACAAGAACAGCATGCAGCAGCTGAAATTTACATGATTTTATATTGTGTGTCTTAAAGGAATACTTAAGCAGACATCAGCATTGGCTGTTACGGAAAGTGAGTAATATGGTACCTTGGGTTTAATATTGTTAGCAACTCACTTGGAGGCTGTGTCATATTTACAACACTGTATCTGACTAATATTGACAGTAGCACAACCTTTTTCAGAGTTCTTGAGGCAACTGTCATAGATGTCAAATGTGTCATATTTTGCTGAGAGAGGAGGAGGGGGATTCTTTTACTACTACTTTTACACCCTGAAGTTACCTACAGGAAGGTGCTGGACTTTATCCCTTGTGTAGACTTTCATCACTTTCTTCCTCTTCTAGCCTTTTTAAATTTACATTTGTGAACAATATGCTTGAATTATATTTCATTTATACCTTGCAAGTAGCAAACTTTGCACATGTGCTTGGTTTAGATCACAGTGTTGATGTTCAGCACTTATATCATGCAGGTAAGTATGCTTCTGCTGGCTGAATATGAAGTATTTTTTTTAATTTCCAATTAACAAAAGTATGGCTGAGACAGATGGGGTTAACCAGTTTACTTTAGTGTCACAAACTGACACTGAATGAAGAGCACAACATATCTTCCCTGATTGCAACCTTTGGCCCAGTTCACTATATCAAAAAATTCAAGGAATCAGTTGTGAATACTTCTTCCTATTGGATTATACCTGGTGAACAGCACTACTAAAGGATAGCTGAGACCCCACCTGCAGTACTGCATTCAGCTCTGGGGCCCCCAACATGAGAAGGACGTGGACCTGTTAAAGCGAGTCCAGAGGAGGGCCACAAAGATGCTCAGAGGGCTGGAGAAATTGTCCTATGAAGGCAGGCTGTGATAGCTGGGGTTGTTCAGCCTGAAGAAGAGAAGACTCTGGGGAGACCTTATAGCAGCTTTTCAGTACCTGAACGGGGGCCTACAAAAGCTGGAGAGGGACCTTTTTACAAGGGCATGTAGTGATAGGGCAAGAGGTAATGGCTTTAAGATGAAAGAGGGTAGATTTAGATTGGATGTAAGGAAGAAATTCTTCACTATGAGGGTGGTGAGGCACTGGAACAGGTTGCCCAGAGAAGCTGTGGATGCCCCACCCCTGGAAGTGTTCAAGGCCAGGTTGTATGACACTCTGAGCAACCTGGTCTGGTGGAAGGTAACCCTACCCATGGCAGAGGGATTGGAACTAGATGATTTTTAAGGTCCCCTCCAACCCAAACCATTCTATGGTTCTATGATTCTATAAGTGTGTAGTAAATACTTTGTGTACTGGTATATTTGTAGGGGTCTTCCATCTTTTCCTTAGCTGTTACTCTTATGGTTCAGGCTCACTTTACTTGTGACTCTCTTGGCTACATTTTTATTTAATTCAGCTCCTAACAGTTCACAAGCCTGTGTTTCCTTTCATGCAAACTAGAAACAGAGGGAACAGAGTTACCCTGTGGTAGCTATTATGTGGTGAGGTCTTCTTTAGATGTAGGTTCAGCATGCAACAAGGGTACACATCCAGTTTCAGCCACTCTGAATTTCACCCAGGTTCACCTATGGACCTTATTACCCTTGCTGACCATTTAGGTATATATTCCTTAAGCAACAGACCTTTAGCCTTTAGCTATTCTGGGATGATCTCATTAATTTCTACCTCTATGTTGTATCTCAGGCAACAGGAACTTATTCACTCAACAACCTCACTCAGGAAGCTTACTAAAGCAAGATACATGCACTCTTCCCTTGGGGAGCTGCAATGCACTGATTAGAGATTTCTGATTTCTTTTCTGCTTTCTCTGTTCATGTCTTTTCATATTAAACCAAGCTGAAAGTCTAAAACCATAGCATAGTCAAAGTGTATGATCTTTTTTTTTGGTTGCATATTGCACGACCTAACTGCTTTTGACCTTTTTTATCCACTTCAATCCTTATCAATTATTTTTAGTCTTAGTAAAATATGGACTGGACAGAGCCTGCAAATGTTAGCTAGAAAGATGTGAACTCGGGTATTCTTCCTTCACAGCCCAGCTTATTTAATAGGGATGTGTTATACACATATGTTATGTTATCTGGATTCATTGCTGTTACATTTCCTGTTACACATTCCTGTGTATCATATAGGTTTCAAAGCAATGACAGAGTACCTCACAAATTATTACCAGTGTTCCCCCTTTGGACTCACTGTTAATTATATGTCCTCTGTGTGTCTTACCCTCATAATTTCTTTTTATTTTACTGTTTTCTGACTTAACCTGCAATAAACTCTTTCTGTAAGTAAAGGTGAAAGGTCCTGGAAGTAGCAAATAATTTAAGTGAACAATTGAAGAGAATACAAATTAATTGTAATCTGAAGAATCCTATGGCAATTTGTCACAGGTGAGGATTCAGCTACATTTCTTTTAAGATTTATGATGTTCTTCACAAACCAAATTACAGTTGATACAAGTGGAAAATCAAAAGGCTTTACCAAACTCAGGTACTCAGGTCAGTTATGTAAACAACAAATGAATCTAAGAATACACTACAATACCAAAACTGAAATTACAAAGTTATATGTTTCTTAGGCTATCTGCATGAAGAAATGCATCAGAAATGCATCAAGAATCTGCGTAGGCTACACTGACCAAAAGACTTTGTATGGTGTTATGGAAATAAAAATTTCTTATATATTTCTAATTACGATTATATCTGTCCTGGTTTTGGCTGGGATAGAGTTAATTTTCTTCCTAGTAGGAGGCAAAGTGCTGTGTTTTGGATTTAGTAGGAGAAGAATGTTGATAACATGCTGATATTTTTAGTTGTTGCTAAGTACTGCTTATGCCACTCAAGGACTTTTCAGCTTCCCATGCTCTGCCAGGTGCACAAGAAGCTGGGAGGAGGCACAGCCAGAAGAGTTGATCCAAACTGACCAAAGGGCTATTCCATACCATATGGCATCATGCTCAGTATAGAAACTGGGGGGGGTGGCCGGGGAGCAGTTATTCGCTGCTCGGGAACTGTCTGGGTATCGGTCGGCAGGTGGTGAGCAATTGCATTATGCATCACTTGCTTTGTATATTATTATTACTATTATTATTATATTGTTATTATTATTGTTTTACTTTATTTTATTTCAATTATTAAACTGTTCTTATCTCAGCCCAGGAGTGTTTCTCACTCTTACTCCTCCAATTCTCTCCCCCATCCCATCGGGGTAGGGGGAGTGAGCGAGCGGCTGCGTGGTGCTTAGTTGCTGGCTGGGGCTAAACCACGACAATATCACAAGAAGGTTCAGAGGCGAAAGAGTCAGTGGAAAGACATTTTCTAATTTATCATAATGTCTTCTATCATGATATGTGTAATTTTGCCTTCTAGTACAAGATGAAGTGTGGCTGTAGTTAAGAAATCTGTGGATGTGGATAAATTCCACATTCTTTACTCTTGGGAAAAGTCAGTTTCTCTTCTGGTTATGTCTCCTCATGGTTTATCTCTGTCTAGTTTATGTGCTTTTCACAGACCTATGTTAGAGCTAAGCCTGAGCTAGAAAGGTATCTAGCATGTGTCTATGACATATCTGACCTGATTAGAATCAGAAATGAATTGAAGCTGTGGTCCCTCCAATAATCTGAATCTGCACATCCGTGTTGTCCTTGCAAGGAACCTTTGCACTTTGCCTTAGTTTTTTATTGTTGTTTGTGGTTTGTTTTTCTGTTGTTGTTTCCTTACTCTGTCCTTAAAAATAGAAAGACTTTTCATTTAAGATTTTTGAAAGTTTTCAGTAAAGATATCTTGTCAGGTGTGATAACTAGCATATGTGAATATATGATGACAAAAATAAGCCATTTGGAACTGACAATGACCCTAAACATGAAGAAAATATATGAATATATATAATAAAACTTACAGATATAGGAGGGGTTTAAAGAATGTTTTGATGCAAAGTGGCAAATGCAATAGCTTCAGTAAGAAAGAATCAGAAAGACTCTAAGTAATATCATACTTTCATTTGGCTTAATGTCTCAGCTGATGTTAAATGGCATAATTTCAGCAAAATCAATGAAGCTGGGCTAATCTGCATCCTTTCAGTTGAATGGAACTATACCAGTTCACACCAGCTGGGAGACTGGGCTGCTCCAGCAATGGCTTGTCCTTGGTTTTAGTCATTTACGGTCAGCAGATCTGCTTCAAGTTATGGTCATTCCAAGAACAATGTTAATTCATTCATGAAAAGAAGGGAGAACTCTTTAATATGAAGAGATGTATGGAAGTGCTTTGTGGCAGGTATCCTTTACAAAAGGATTTGCATGCATAATTGAAAAGTAGGGAAGTTAGCATGATGAAAATAACTTGTGGTAAAGAACACATAGCAAAAGTGGAGTAATATGAAATGACAGTGAAAATATGGATGAAAGAGGCCAACTGAATATCTGCCAGGAAACACTGATAATTCATTTTATAATTCCAGGATTTCTGGGAAGCAAATGCTGTTCAGTAGATATGCTCACAAATGGATTGTAATTACTCTTCAGTAAACAAAATGTAGGGAAAATGTCAGAAGATGCCATAGTGATGCATTGTCTTTTAACATGAACTTTCATTTTTGTTTATTTATTAAAAATTCTTCACATTATAAAGAATCCTATCATTTGGCAGGAGCATTAGATTTAATTAATTAGGATTTGCACATGCCTATTTACTATTTCAGCTGTTCTGGTACATTGAAGCCTAGGAACTGATTGTTTTTGCAACAGCACTGGGAATCCAATCTATCTCCTGGCTTGGCAAGGCCTTTCAACGTAGCTCTCAGCAGGGGAAGTCACTGGGCATGTTTTCATAGAAGCTACTCCTATTATTGGGCCTTAGACTTCCCCTAGGGAATTATTCACAGCATAATTAGTTACTGAAACAAGAAGTCTTTTCAGCTGCTTTCAGAACAAACTCCAGTCTGGTGATTGATAAGAATATGAGAATCTGGGGAAAGCTAACAATAGTAAACTCCTTTAATTAGGGGGAAAAAAACCTAGAGGAATCTTTGAGATGTGTCTACGCTTACTCTGTTCTAACACTTGTTCTAAATTTTGTTTGCATAATTTGTTTCATTTGGTTTAGACCAGGTATGTGTTTACATATTTAAATACGATTACAGAAATAAATAATTTATCTTTAGCATCCAGACCTCTATGGCCTGATTTTAAGCTAGATAAAAGCATGGTTTTCTGCACATCTGCTCATCCTTGTTCACATTCAAGCATTCTTAACCAAGCATCTCTGAAAGCAATCTCGTACTTGATTACAAATACTGGTTTATATGTTTGTAAAGAGACTCCCATATACACCTACTTTCTGTTATTTGATGACTAGGTATAAAATTTGAACCTTTGAATGGTATACCAAGGATAATACTAGGTTAAATGCAAAGTACTATTCTGTTAGTCCTGACTGTACAGTAGAGAACGGCTGGCTGAAATGTATTTTTTATTTCTTATACTGGTGTGTTTGATTGCTAGGAGTTACAAAAACGTAACTCCTACATCTCTTCTTGAGAGACATAACACCCAAGGCTTCTTATAAGTGGAACAATAGGACTTCAAGGACAGTGAAATATTTAGTTACTGTTTATTGTGGGAACTGTTACAGACTTTGAAGAAAGGTTATTTGTTTTATAGCAACAAGCACCCTAGAGCTAACAGTGTTGTTTCTCTTCTTTTTTCCTTTTGAAATAACAGCCAAATATTAGCAGAGAATATGTGCTCAGAAATGCCAGTGAATATAACCCAGCTGCCTAATCAGAGATGGATTGTGGTATGAACTGCTGGACTTTGTCCTTCTGTTGCAAAGCCATGCCAGGAGTCAGAATGGGGCCTTTATCACCATACTATTTGCTCAGACAACATGGTCACTGATCAGAGAGCAGGACAGCATGCTCCATGGACCATCTTCCAGGCATGCTTTAGGAAAAGGGTATGTGAGAAGAAGTCCTGGAACCTTATCACCTTCCCTAGCCATTGGGTAAGAAACACGCAGATGTTCAAAACTGACTTACATAAAAGCCAATTTCTCCTCTGTAAGCCAGAAAATGAGAAAGGAATTGAGTATTGCCACCCAAGGTAAACCCTTTTGTTTCTAACTGCTTCCTAATACAGTGGTGCAGCTCACTTATTATTCCTTTCTAATATACCAACTCAGACATTGAGTGTTTCTGCTTAT